>NC_057797.1:567800566-567804222 GCF_018294505.1 Triticum aestivum | reverse complement strand
AGGTTCACCGCCACCTCGTAATCCACGCCGCCCGTTTTTTTTGAAAACCGATCGGTTTTCCGTCTGTTTTTTTCGGTTTTTTTTAGTTTTTGGTTTTTTTATTAGATCGTTTTTTTCGGTTTAGGTTAAATAGCGAGCGTTCGCTCGTTTGTTTGTTTAAACGAACACGTTCATCGTTTAGATCTGGATAACGAATGTTCATTCGTTAATCCATTCGTTGTTTTTCTTTTTCTCGGATTTTCCATGATTTTTCTGATCGTGATTCCTGATCCGATTTTCGTTTTAGTATATCTTTTCGCTCGTTTATCGGAATCAGGCGATTCAAGCGCCTAGAGTTTCGTCTCGAAACCCTCTATCCATTTAACCAACTTAAACAAGATTTTACTACTGTAAAATTTTCCCTAGATCCAAATTACTAGAATGAAGTTGTTTTCTTTCGCCGTTTGACTTTCGTTGCTTTGTTCGATTTGATTCTTTTTGCCAACCGGAGTTCTTAAGTTGAACCTTCTGGTTAAATCTCTTATTTGAGTTTTACCTGTGCATTAGATGAGTACTTATTGTATGCTCGTTTGTTGTTTGCGATAGAGTATCCGGAGTGCGCCGCCTGTTACTTCGAATCGCTAGGTTTCCCGGATCATCAGCAAGGCAAGTAACACTTTGATCATACCTTTTCTGCTACCCAGTTTTATTGCATTAGATCAAACCTCACACATTGCATGATTAGGATCTAATTAAATTGTGGGATGGGAAGTAGATGAGGTAGTACCAATTACCTATTTATTATCAAACCTTTGGGAGTTACTTCTACGTTTGCTTATCATGCCATGCTATGCTAGTAGACGTGGATTGGGTGAGTGAAATCCATGACAGATGTGAGATTGTTAATTAATGGTTTATCTAAGGTGGCAACTTAAACACACATCTGGGTGGATTGAGGCACCTGGGTATTCCAGGACTTGCCTATTTTCTTTTGGACAGCCACCCAGGCTCAAAGGGATCATGAGACTATTTATACTAGAAACTTCCGTGTGCAGCCACAAGCTATTATGGGCTCTAGCATAGTTGACTAAGTTGTGCGAACTCTTACAGTGGTAGACTAGCAGATGTAGGGGATGTAGGTGGTACGGTCTACCCGATCGTAAGGTACTAGCGCTTCTGAAAGACTATGTCTCGGTCATCCGTCTTCTCAAACACCATGTAGTGCGAGAAAACAAACGGAGGCGATCGAGTCTTGTGGAGAAAAGTGCGCAAACCTCTGCAGAGTGTAATAAACTAATCATGGTTAGCCGTGTCCCCGGTTATGGACATCTTGAGTATCTAGTACCTGGATTTTCATGTGAATCTCAACATGTTACTCTAAATTTAATTTTGTTGGGTTATGTTTAATGATGATGCTTAATTGGTATTGAGAATGCTGTCAACCATTCTCAATGTTTAACAACCACCATGATAGTAATTAAATTTATTCCTTTGGAGTAGGGAAAAATTGGCTTTACGCAAAACTGTAACCATAGAGCTTTCCACCAGCCAAATATGCATATAGTATAGCCGTTTCATTCCATTACTCTCTATGTGTTACCTTGCCAGCATATTCCATGTGCTGACCCGTTTTCAGGCTGCAACGTTAATGTTGCAGACTTTTCAGACGACGATTAAGGAGTTTTTAGGTCGTGGTTCTATACTCAGTGATGCCGTTGGGGTTGATGGACTCACTTATCTTCCAAGCCTTCCGCTGTTATAGTTATTAGATAGCCTTAGGCCATATTTATTGTAATAAGTTCTCTTTTAAGACACTCGATGTAATAAGTGTGTGATTGCTACTCTGCTATAAATCCTCCGAGTACTGTGTGGTGTCAGCATTACTGATCCAGGGATGACACTGGAGCACAGAGATCAGACTATTTGAGGTCTGGTCGCTACAGTTGCGATGAGCAATCGGCTGCGGTGCGTGTGCCGGCGGGGGTGTGATGAGACCCACAGGCGATGGTACGGGTGGCGACTTGGCGCATATCTGGTTGTTGCCTGCTGAAGAGCAGGTGGACGAGCAGCCAGCGGACATGGTTGCTACGGCCAGAGCTTCTGATGCTAGGCAGAATAAGTAGAGAAGAGGAGAAGCGAACGTTGGATATGTCAGTTTCATTACTTATAGAGTAGCATAGATAGTCATAGTCTAGGTTTGGATTCGAACCAGCTACAGGAGCACGTCTTTCTTTTTTCTGAAACTCGACAATGTCTCTTTACTGGTACACTAGCTTGTTCTGTACGCCTTCCCAAGTCTTTGATTTTATTTCTATATAAAAAAAGTATGCTACTTGGTGTCCGCTTAGTCAACAAACGATTGTGCCAACCTTGACCGTTGGATTGACATTCAACGTCTATCGCGTTTCTTCAGTCTCTTCTTCCTTGAGCCGCCAAAGCAAACCAGCGCCGGCGGGACCGCCTGCTCCCGCCTCCCACGGCTGGCTGTGATCTTCCCGGCTCCTGTTCGTTCCTGTCCGAGGCCTCACCATCGTCCTCCACCTTGGTTCGCTCGCCGCAGCGCTGCCCTCTGGTGTTGTCAACATGGTCAACAACCGAGAGGAATAAGGAGATGATTGTACATGGTGAGGATGACAGTAGGGACCCAGCAGCGCGCGCAGTAATTTTGTTTTTTCGGGACGGAGAAGGGTATCAACTGGGTTGTGTGAGACCCGTGGCCCGTCTAGCCCAGGCTTTTATTTCATATGTTTAGCACATGACCAGCCCAGTTTGTTTTTTCCTTTCTGAAAATGGCTAGCCAGCTATTTTGTTTTTTGCAGAATAACCAACGTAGGCCTACTTGCTTTTCTACGCCCTGCTAGGCCGGAAATCTTTCAAGACAAGGAGGGATGCATTTTGCCCAGAAAATGGGCTATAAGTAATAAGAAATGGCTATAAGTAATAATAAATGGGCTGTAAAATGAAAAAATACAGCAAACAGGCAATTAGTTCCAAAATATTGTTTTCTTCCGGATTTTGATATTTTAAATTTCATTGTTTTTGTGCGGGTAAAATTTCATTGAATTTAAATTAAGGTATTTTTAGATTTAAAATTAATTTGAATCTGACTAGAAATTTCGGGCTGTATGCTGTTTGGGACAGATTTGAAGGCTGACTTGTGGGTCTACTAGGTTGACGTGTACTTTGGCTTTGTCAACTTAGTCCACAAACGATTCTAGCAGCAGTGACCATTGGATGTTAATCCAACGGCCATGATGCTTCTTCAATATCTGATCTTCTTGCTCCAGCTGCCCAAACCAGCTCCGGTGGGACTGCCTGCTCCCGCCTCCCATGGCCGGATGTGCTGCCGCACAGGCTGCACCGCCCACCCTACTTCATTGCTGGTCAGGCCATTCCTCTACTCACCCACACCTCCTGTTATTTTATGGCGACGGCAGCCGGACCAGTAAACCCTCGTACTCCCCACCGCGTGGGCAACCATTGTCGAGTCTTCCCCGGCTCCGTGTTGTTCCCTTCCTAGGCCTCGCTATCGTCCACCGCCATGGTGCTCTCGGCGCGGCCTGGTCAACATGGTCAACGAACGACATCCATTGGTCGTGGACTGTATGCGCAAAATAATGATTCCTCCACCTGGCAGCTGGGACCCACCGGAAGGGCCTTTGTATTTTGCGAAAAAA
>NC_057797.1:567575888-567800123 GCF_018294505.1 Triticum aestivum | reverse complement strand
GCAGCTATATCTTCGCATGCAAGGACCCACCATTGTGGGAGGCTGACTTGTGGGCCTACTAAGTTGAGGGGACGGAGGGCTTTGTCAACTTAGTAATTATGAACGATTCTAGCTCAAGTGACCATATGATGTCCATCGAACGGCCGTAGTGCTTCTTCAACCTCTGGTCTTCTTGCTCCAGCCGCCCAAAGCAGCACCGGTCGTGCCGCATGCTCCTGCCTCCCATGGCCGGCTGTGCTGCCGCGGAGGCCTCACCGCCCCCTATTATTCCCACCACTGACCAGGCCCTACGGCGACGGCAGCCTCACACCACAGTCGAACCAGTGAACCCTCGTACTCCTCTCCGTGCGGGCTTCCACTGTCGCGTCTTCCCCGGCTCCGCGTCGTCCCCTTCCTAGGCCTCACCGTCGTCCACCGCCATGGTGCTCTCCGCGCGGCGTGGTCAACATGATCAAGGAATGACTTCCATCGGAAGAGTACTGTATGTGGAGAGGCTGACAGCTGGGTCCACAGCCACAACCTAGTTTTTTGTGATTTGCCAAGTAAGTCGCTTTGACAGGCCTATTGGGCTACAAATCTTTCAATACGAGGAGAGCCTTCATTCGGCTGGCCGAGAAAATGGCCCATCAGTAATGAGAAATGGGCCGTACATTTTTAAAACACATCAAACCGGCAATTAGTTTCAAATATCTTTTTTTTTTCATTTCGAGATTTTAAATTACATTAATTTTTATGCGTGGAGAATCTGTTGGATTTTATATTGATATACATTTATTTTTAAAATCAGTTTGAATGTGAGTCGAAATTTCGGGATTAAAAACAGTTCGGACCGCACCGAAATATGCAAAATTTCGTATAATTTTTTAACCGTGGCCACAATATGGGCTGTAATGCTAACAAAAAGAATATGGGCTCCAAAAAAACCATAAGAATTAGCAAATGGGATGTATGATGTTTTCCATGGATTTGAGGCTTTCCTGAAAAAAAGGTTGACGCACATGTAGTGACTGTTGGATGTCCATCGAATGGCCGTCGTGCTTCTTCAATCTCTGCTCTTCCTGCTCCGGCCGCTCAAACAAGCGCCGGCGGGAGGACTGCCTGCTCCCTCCTCCCCGCGGCCGGCTGTGCTGCCGCACAGGCCTCAGCGCCCCACCGTACTCCCATCGCTGTCCTAGCCATCCCTCTACTCACCCACACCTGCTATTATTCTCCGGCGATGGCAGACGAACCAGTAAACCCTCATACAGTCGTACTTCCCTCCGCGTGGGAAACAACTACCGAGTCTTCCGTGCCTCCATGTCATTCCCTTCCTAGGCCTCGCCGTCGTCCACCGCCCTGGTGCTCTCGGCGCAGCCTGGTCAACATGGTCAATGATCGACATGCATCTGAAGTGGACTATACGTGGAGAGGCCGACAGCTGGGTCCACGGCCGCACGCAAGGAAATGCCTCCTTATTACGCGCAAAATAATGATTCCTCCACCTAACATCAGGGACCCACCGAAAGGTCCTCTGTATTTCGCGAAAAGAACGTTACCGCCGCTGACAGCTCGGACCCACCAGCTATATCTTCACACACAAGGAAGTGCCTCCTTATTACGCACAAAAAAATGAATACTCCCCCTGTTAGCTGGGACCCGGTATAGTGGCAGGATGACTTGTGGGCCTACTAAGTTGATGGGGACGGAGGGCTTTGTCAACTTAGTCAATATATGCACGATTATAGCTCCAGTGACCATACAATGTCCATCCAACGGCCGTAGTGCTTCTTCAACCTCTGGTCTTCTTGCTCCAGCCGCCCAAACCAGCGCTGGTCGTGCCTTGTGCTCCTGCCTCCCATGGCCGGCTGCGATGCGGCGGAGGCCTCACCGCCCCTACTACTCCCACCGCTGGCCAGGCCATCCCTCTACTCACCCACACCCCCTGTTATTCTGCGACGACGGCAGCCTCACACCGCAGCGAACTAGTGAACCCTCATACTCCTATATGTGTGGGCATCCACTGCCGCGTCTTCCCCAGCTCCGCGTCGTCCCCTTCCTAGGCCTCGCCGTCGTCCACCGCCCTGGTGCTCTCGGTGTGGCGTGGTCAACGTGGTCAAGGAACGGCTTCCATCGGACGTGGACTGTATGTGGAGAGGCTGACAGCTGGGTCCACGGCCGCAGCAAGGAAGTGCCTCCTTATTACGTGCAAAATAAGTATTCCTCCACCTGACAGCGGGGACCCACCGGACGGGCCACCGTATTTCACGAAAAAAAATGTTTCCCCCTGACTGCTGGGACCCACCAGCTACACCTTCGCACGCAAGGAAGTGCATCCGGGCAAAAAACAAAACGATTCGCCCCCTGATTGTTGGGACCCACCAGCTACATCTTCGCACACAAGGAAGTGCCTGACAGTCGGGACCCGCTTGGTCGAAGCGTACGTAGCGTTGTCATTCTGGTCGCGAACATGTACGTACATATATACTGGTCGATGTAGAGGCGTGCACGTGTTGTAGTAGAGGCGCGTACGTGTCGTGGTAGAGGCGCGCACGTAGCATGTACACGTATGTACAGCGGCCAGGGTGCAAGAAAGAAAATACGGCCACGTACGTACATACAGGAAGGGTCTCGAATGCCTACTCGCGCATACGTACGGCCAGGGCTCATGTACATGGCTGGGTCGGAACGGAGAAACAGCGTCGTCATCGTGTTCATGGGGAGGCAACGGAATGCGTCGTGTTCATCAGGAGGCAACAGAATGTGTCGTGCTCATCGGGAGGCAACGGAACGCGTGGGAGCCAACCGGCTGGGTCGGAACAGAATGCGTGGTCGTGTTCATCGGGAGGGCTTGGACGGAACAGGCGATGGAAACAAGGCCTGGTGTACCGCAGAACGGAGGAAACGGACCTCCTACGGTCGAAACGGGGGTCCTGTTGATCAGGAGGGGTGTGGCGTACCGCAAAACAGAGGAAACGGACCTCCTACGGGCGAAACAGGGGTCCTGTGGATCGGGAGGGGTGTGGCGTACCGCAAAACGGACGAAACGGACCTCCTACGATCAAAACGGGGGTCATGTTCATCGGGAGGGGTGTGGCGTACCACAAAATGGGCCTCCACGGGATACTGTTCATCTCCACCGTCGACCTCCTCCAGCCTCCACGGGCTACCGTCGACCTCCTCCAGCCTCCACGGGCTCCTGTTCATCCAGCCTCCACCACGCGCTACTCCACCAGCTACTGTTCAACCACCCCTCCACCGTCTACTGTTCATCCAGCCTCCACACCACGGGGTCCTGTTCAACCACCCCTCCACGGGCACCCCTCCATCGTCTACTATTCATCCAGCCCTCCACCACACCACGGGGTCCTGTTCATCCAGAGGCAAGGCCACCGCTCACTGTTCATCCAAACCCCCCGCAACGCTCACTGTTCATCCCAGAGGCACTAGCGAAGGAATCGCTCGATCAGGTTCAGTTAATAGCCATCGATCGATCGCTCGGGTTCAGTAACGCGTAGCCTTCAATGCAATCGCTTGGGTTCAGTTAGAGCCCAACGCATCGCTCGGGTTCAGTTAGAGCCAACGCCTCGCACACACGCGCGTACGTGTACGAGAGAAACGCGCATCGCTCGACCCCCGACCTCCCACCGCAATCGGGAACTCCCCAAAATTTTCCTCCCCCTCGCTTCTACCGCAGTTTTTTCCGTCATGGACGGCCCAAAGAATGTCATGCAGTTGCGTCTCCGGCCCGCCCAGGATGAAAAGCCCATTTTCTGTCATGATTTTTTGTCATAGAAGTAGGAGCCCACCACATCTATGATGATACCGGGTTTTGTCACAATTATCGTCATAGAAGTGTCATATGTATGACAGAAAAAAAATTCGTTCGGCCCAAAATGTCACGGATGTGTCTTTTTTTTGTAGTGTTTGTAGGTGTTGTAGGATAGGTTTGCAAGATAATAAAGAGTACGTAAATAAAAAGTAGGGGCTGTTTAAGTAAAGAAACAATAAAGTAAATATAGCGAGTGTGGAAAAGTGGTGGTAGGAGTTGCGAAATTGCCCCTAAGCAATTGACTACTTTACTAGACCGATAGCAAGTATTATGTGGGAGAGGCCACTGCTAGCATGTCATCCCTAACTTCGAATTCTATGCACTTATGATTGGAACTATTAGCAAGCATCCGCAACTACTAATGTTCATTAAGGTAAAACCCAACCATAGCATTAATATATATTGGTCCCCCTTCAATCCCGTATGCATCAATTTCTATGCTAGGTTGAAGCTTCTGTCACTCTTTCCCTCCAATACATAGTCCTATCAACATACAACTAACCCTAGGGTGTGATCCACGCGCGCAATCATATGATGGGCACCAAAGGATAGCAACATAGCCACAAGCAAATTAAATCAATCATAGCAATTCATCAACCACCGATAGGACAACGAAAATCTACTCAGACATCATAGGATGGCAACACATCATTGGATAATAATATGAAGCATAAAGCACCATGTTCAAGTAGAGGGTACAGCGGGTTGCGGGAGAGTGGACCAATGTAGGTAGAGGGGGGAAGGTGATGGAGATGTTGGTGAAGATGGCAGAGGTGTGGGTGTAGATCGCGGTGATGATGATGGCCCCCGGTGGCACTCCGGTGCCACCGGAAGCGAGAGGGAGAGAGGGCCCCTTCATCTTCTTCTTCCTTGACCTCCTCCCTAGATGGGAGAAGGGTTTTCCCTCTGGTCCTTGGCCTCCATGGCATGGGTGGGGCGAGAGCCCCTCCGAGATTGGATCTGTCTCTCTGTCTCTCTCTGTTTCTGCGTTGCCACATTCTTCCCTTTCACCGTTTCTTATATTCCCAGAGATCCGTAACTCCGATTGGGCTGAAATTTCAACATGATCTCTATCTGCATATTAGCTTTCTTGCGGCTAAAGAAGGGAATCAACCGCCTTACGGGGTGGCCACGAGGGTCAGGGGCGTGCTTGCCCCCCTGGGGGGCGCCCCCTCCCTCGTGGGCCCCTCGAGCATCGTCTCGCGTGGATTTTTCTTCCCAAAAATCATATATATTCCAAAAAAATCTCCGTCAGTTTTTATTCCGTTTGGACTCCATTTGATATGGATATTCTGCGGAACAAAAAACATGCAACAAACAGGAACTAGCACTGGGTAGTGGATCAATATGTTAGTCCCGAAAATAGTATAAAAAGTTGCCAAAAGTATATGGAAGTTGTAGAATATTGGCATGGAACAATCAAAAATTATAGATACGACGGAGACGTATGAGAAGCACCCAAGCACCTGTCCACCCACATATCAGATTATTAAAGTACCGAACGTGAATCATATGATCGTGATGAAACCTAGCTTGACGATAATTCCCATGTGTCCTCGGGAGCGCTTTTCTCTATATAAGAATTTGTCCAGGCTTGTCCTTTGGTACAAAAAGGATTGGGCCACCTTGCTGCACTTTATTTACTTTTGCTACTTGTTGCTCATTACAAATTATCTTATCACAAAACTTACTATTACCTATAATTTCAGTGCTTGCAGAGAATACCTTGCTGAAAACCGCTTATCATTCCTTCTGCTCCTCGTTGGGTTTGACACTCTTACTTATCGAAAGGACTACGATAGATCCCCTATACTTGTGGGTCATCATGGAACAACAGATCCTGCAGTATGGATTAAGGACTTTCTTCTCCATATTCATATGGCTCGCGGTGATGATCTTCATGACATCAAATACCTCCCACTAAAGCTCAAAGGACTAGCTCGGCACTGGTTAAACAGCTTGCTAGAAAACTCCATTGGCAGCTGGGAGGACTTGGAAGACGCCTTCCGTGACAACTTCTAGGGTACATACGTCCGACCTCCGGATGCCGATGACCTAAGTCACATAGTTTAACAGCCCAGAGAGTCGGCCAGGAAATTCTGGACTAGGTTCCTAACCAAAAAGAACCAGATCGTCGACTGCCGGGATGCCGAAGCCCTAGCGGCCTTTAAGCATAGCATTGGCAATGAATGGCTCGCCCGACACCTTGGCCAAGAAAAGTCGAAGTCCATGGCAGCCCTCACGGCACTTGTGAGCTGCTTTTGCGCGGGTGAAGATAGCTGGCTAGCCCGTAGCAGCAACAGTGCATGCGAACCTGGCCCCTCTGAAGCCAGAAATAGCAATGGCAAGCCTTGACGCAACAGGCACAAGCGTCGAAACAACGGTGACAATACCGATTACACGGTGGTCAATGCTGGATTCAGTGGCTCCTAGTCCGGTCAGCAGAAGAAGCCATTTAAAATAAGTAATCTGGGCTCATCCAGCTTGGACCAAATACTCGATCGACCATGTCAGATCCATGGAACCCCCGATAAACCCGCCAATCATACCAACAGAAGCTATTGGGTCTTTAAACGGGCCAGTAAGTTAAATACCGAGAATAAGGCGAAGGGGTCGCCAAGTGAGGACGAAGACGAGGAGCCCCGTCCACCGAACACAGGGGGATAGAAGAAATCCCCCCCAAGTCAAAACGGTGAACATGATATGTGTTACTCATATCCCCAAGAGGGAGCGCAAACGCGCACTCAGGGACGTTTATGCGATAGAACCAGTCACCCCAAAATTCAATCCATGGCCATCTTCAATCGCAGGGACCATCCGACCAATATTCATCACGGTGGCTCAGCTGCACTGGTCCTCGACCCAATCATTGATGGATTACACATCACGCGAGTCCTCATGGACGGTGGCAGCAGCCTTAACCTGCTCTATCAGGACACAGTCCGCAAGATGGGCATCGATCCGTCAAGGATCAAGCCCACAAAAACTACCTTTAAAGGAGTAATACCAGGTGTAGAGGCCCGTTGCACGGGCTCAATCACATTGGAGATCGTCTTTCGATCACCGGACAACTTCCGAAGCAAAGACTTGATCCTCGAAATCGTCCCCTTCCACAGTGGCTATCACACACTGCTCGGACAAACCACATTTGCTTGCTTCAATGCAGTGCCACACTATGCCTATCTCAAACTCAAGATGCCCAAACCACGCGGTGTCATAACAGTCAACGGAAACATGGAACGCTCCTGTCATACCGAGGAGCACACCATGGCCCTGGCAGCAGAAGTACATGGCGGCCTTATCAAGCAGAACATCAATTCAGCGGCCAAGCCCCCGGACACTACTAAACGAGTCCGGATTACTCCGCAGCATGACAGTCCTGCTCGTCAGGAGTTCGACTAGCAATTCGGCCACCGTCTCAGTCCCGACCGAACTGCGGCGTACATACCGCGCGTACATAACTACGCACTAAAAATACAATGGGCAAAGACGGAGGCATAACTTGATCATGGTCCACAATACAACTCGACCTTATAGGGGAACTCATACCTTCCCTTTTGTTTCTATCCCTTTCAGGTTTCTTTTCCTCAGGCCCCTCATGACGGCCTGATCATTGATCCTTTCGAAGGATAAACATACCAAGGAGGCAAGCAGCATAGACGTGTGGCATGATATCTAGATGATCTTCTTGACGATCACTTTGCCTGTTTTCAGGACCCGCACGCAGCTTCCACTTGGTCTCGGCATGTTAAATAGCCATGTCGCTTATCGCATTATTTGTACAAATACACTTTGACGTATCAATCAGATTATAATGGAAATAGTTTGCGGCCCAACATCTGTGGCACTGGCTTACTCCTTCATTATATTTCACTATTTTAATTGATTGCACCCGTACACTTTGGTATGACTTAACTCGCTAGGGGCTCCATTGCGCTCCATATGTTTGCAACAAGTCCGAACACTTCTTACAGTATAATTTGGCGCCCCGAATATAGCATTATATGCATCGGCTCCAAATCATGTCTTTGGTCACTAGTTGGGTTTCCCGGCTCCTGTGCTTGCTACCTTATGTTTCGTCTTATCGGCTAGGGTAGTAAAGGGAGAACTACTACGATTGTGTTTCTGGTTCATCCGGATAAACACCTCAGTAGAGAAAGCCGAAAATTGACTGTCATGATGCAGCGAGAGCTGGTCAACTATTCGGTGGCTAAACATAAATCTCTTGCGATTGTTTCCGCATCAAGCGACGGATCGGCCTCCACCCGATCAGGTGTCTACAGCGTCCTAGTCCGGATAAACAAATACTAACTAGGGGCTACACCTACACTCCTATTGTCAAACTCCTATGGCTAAGTGAGGGTGATAAAGACACATAGTCTAATTGCCTAGTTCATTGCACTAAACACCTCCTTCAAGGACCAAACTCTTGGGTCAAGTGTGCTTAGGTTCCAACCTGAAAACCCCCGTACTACCTACGTGTGGGCTGAAGCCGACGACTGGACAACTCTCAGATTTAATAAAACAGCCGCACAGGAGGAAATATTTTCCAAAAAACAAACAATATATTACACATAGGCTTCGTTCCATAATACAGGGCCGAATAACACGAATACATTCATTCAAAGATAATATCCTTCGCACACTGGCCCTCTACAATGTGGGATCCTTCCAGGACATCATCAAAATACCGCTCGGGCGTGCAGTGCTCTTTGCCCACAAGCGGTCCCTCGGTCGCAAGCTTGACGGCATCCATATTTGCCCACTGTACCTTGACACGGGCGAAGGCCATCCACGCACCTTCAATACAGACTGGCCGCTTTATGGCAGCAAGCCGAGGGCAGGCATCGACCAGCCACTTCACGAGCCCGAAGTGGCTGCTGGGTATGGCTTCGGCAGGCCATAGACGGATTATCAAATCCTTCATGGCCAATCCGGCCACCTTATGCAGTTCGGTCAGTTGTTTCAGCTGATCGCTAAGGGGCACCGGATGCTCTGGCGCAAGGTATTGCGAACAGAACAACTTCTCCGTTGAGCTCCCCTCTTCGGCTCGGAAGAACTCCGCAGCATCAGCAACACGGCGAGGCAGATCTGAAAAATGCTCCTGGAGAACTCAAATCTGGGTCAGTAAGAGGTACCTTTTCTTCACAAATTTAATCTGCATAATAAAGGCCTTACTCGCCATAATCTGCTTGACCTCCTGGATTTCCCAGAGGGCGCCCTGGGCTTCAACCCGGGACTCTTCTGCGCTTTGGCGGGCCTTAGCAAGTTCGTACTCTTGGTCCGCAATCTTGCGCTCCAAGGACTCGCATTTCTTTATGGCATCCTTGCGCTCCTGCTGAACCTTCCCGACCCTTAACTCGTGTTTTTTGCGGGCGGCTTGTTCCTTCTCCGCTTTCTTCTGAGCCTCGGCCAGTGCGTTCTTGAGGGACTCCACCTCGGCCGTAGCTCCTATGAAACATCATAATAACATGATCAACACAAACAATTCATATCATTTTAGATCTGAATAGGCCATTGCATACCTTTCTTGTCCTCTAATTGTTTTTTGACATGGCCGAGCTCTTCATAGGCCTACTCCAGACTCTATTTCAGTTTGGAAACTTCAGCAGAAAGTCGCAGCCAACATCGACGCCTACTTATTCACATAGACATATATGATTAGTCTCCTATGAAAATTATTCGATCCTCTGTCTGGCCTTTCTTTTCAAACACCGGACAGAGTCTCAGGGGCTACTGTCTGTACTATGGCAATCTTTTTGCATAATTACATCACATACCTCAAAGCCTGTTAGAAGGCTGGCGCAGGCTTCGGTCAGTCCGCTCTTAGCAGACTGAACCCTCTCAACCACCGTACCCATAAGGATACGGTGTTCTTCTAAAATGGTGGAAGCACCTTGAAGAGCTTCTAGTAGAGTATCCGGTGCCTCTGGATGTATAGAGGTCATCAGCGTAATAGGTGCACCTCCTTCTTTTGAAGGAGGCTGCTTACCTAACTCTGGAGCCGTATGGGCCTTCGGAATAGTATTCGGCTGGGGGCCAAATTGGGTATGGCCCACATCGCCAGTTTCCAGGGGGTCTGCTCCCCCATGTGTTCGGCGGTTGAGGTATCTCCCTCTGGCACCACCTTGATGGCCTCATGTACCTCTCCCTGGCCTAGGAGGGTACTTCAGGACAACACTTCAGCGTCGTCCATAGTCTTTGGGGAGGAGGCCAGCGGAGGCGACCCACTATCCATCACCTTTGGATCCAGCAAATTCCCCAAAGATGAGGATCGCTGGAGGTGGACGAAAGCCAGACTATAGTGCATGATTCAACATGTTAAAGCCACGAAGTAAAGGAGCTGGATATATATGTGTGTAAGTGCCTTTGAGTACTTATGATCCGGCCAAGGGCTTCTCCCTGGAACGCCACTCAGGGCTGCTATCGGTGTCTGATTCGGAATTGTTCGCAAGGGAGACCCTCCCTTTCTTGGATGCCTCTGCCTCCAGATCCATGGAAGCCGCCCTTTTCTTCCTTAACCCTCGGGGGGAGAATTGCATTCCTCCTCCTTGTCGTCGTTCTCAGCGGGGGAGGAGTGGGATTTGGCATTTTCGAATGTTGCGTCCGAAGTGCCTTTATGGCAGAGGCCGCTTCTTGTCTCCTGGCCCTTCTTCTTGGCCTTCTTCTGCAGCGCCTTCTAAGGCGCTGGAACCAGCATCTTCGTCAGAAGTGGGATAGCTGGGTTTTCGGGCAGTGAAGCCGGACACTAGATCTGCTCCACCCTCTTTATCCAGCCCAGAAAAGACAAATGGAGAAGCTTATACATCTTCCTTGAATGCACATGAAGAGATACACTGATACGTCTCCAACGTATCTATAATTTTTGATTGCTCCATGCTATATTATCTACTGTTTTGAATGTTTATGGGCTTTATTATACACTTTTATATCATTTTTGGGACTAACCTATTAACCCAGAGCCCAGTGCCAGTTTCTGTTTTTACCCTGTTTTAGGGTTTCGAAGAAAAGGAAAATCAAATGGAGTCCAATTGACCTGAAACTTCATGGAACTTATTTTTGGAAGGAAAGAAGCCCAGAAGACTTGGAGTGCATGTCAGTAGACCTGCGAGGAGGCCACGAGGCAGGGGGCGTGCCCACCCCCCTGGGCGCGCCCTCCACCCTCGTGGGCCCCTCGTGGCCCCCCTGACGTACTTCTTCCGCCTATATATCTCCATATACCCTAAAACTTCCGGTGAGCACAATAGATCGGGAGTTCCGCTGCCAGAAGCCTCCGTAGCCACCGAAAGCCAATCTAGACCCGTTCCGGCGCCCTGCCGAAGGGGGCAATCCCTCTCCGGTGGCCATCTTCATCATCCTGGTGCTCTCCGTGACGAGGAAGGAGTAGTTCTCCCTCGGGGCTGAGGGTATGTACTAGTAGCTATGTGTTTGATCTCTCTCTCTCTCTCTCTCTCTCTCTCTCTCTCGTGTTCTTGAGGTGATACGATCTTGATGTATCACGAGCTTTGCTATTATAGTTGGATCATATGATGTTTCTTCCCCCCTCTACTCTCTTGTAATGGATTGAGTTTCCCCTTTGAAGTTATCTTATCGCATTAAGTCTTTAAAGAATTGAGAACACTTGATGTATGTCTTGCTATGGATATCTGTGGTGACAATGGGATATCACGTGATTCACTTGATGTATGTTTTGGTGACCAACTTGCGGGTTCCCCCCATGAACCTATGCATAGGGGTTGGCACATGTTTTCGTTGTGATTCTTCGCTAGAAACTTTGGGGCACTTTTCGAGGTTCTATGTGTTGGTTGAATAGATGAATCTGAGATTGTGTGATGCATATCGTATAATCATACCCACGGGTACTTGAGGTGACATTGGAGTATCTAGGTGACATTAGGGTTTTGGTTGTGTCTTAAGGTGTTATTCTAGTACGAAATCTAGGGCTGTTTGTGACACTTATAGGAATAGCCCAACGGATTGATTGGAAAGAATAACTTTGAGGTCGTTTCGTACCCTACCACAATCTCTTTGTTTGTGGCCTTGTTTCAACACATTTCAATACCGTTTACGCTCACTTTTATCATTCATTACCTTGCTGTTTTTATAATTTCAGATTACAAATACCTTTATCTACTATCCATATACCACTTGTATCACCATCTCTTCACGGAACTAGTGCACCTATACAATTTACCATTGTATTGGGTGTGTTGGGGACACAAGAGACTCTTTGTTATTTGGTTGCAGGGTTGCTTGAGAGAGACCATCTTCATCCTACGCCTCCTACAGATTGATAAACCTTAGGTCATCCACTGGAGGGAAATTTGCTACTGTCCTACAAACCTCTGCACTTGGAATCCCAACAATGTCTACAAGAAGAAGGTTGTGTAGTAGACATCAAGCTCTTTCTAGCGCCGTTGCCGGGGAGGTGAGTGCTTGAAGGTATATATTTAGATCTTGCAATCGAGTCTTTTAGTTTCTTGTTTTATCACTAGTTTAGTTTATAAAAGAAAACTATAAAAAATGGAATTGAGTTTGTCTCATACGCTTCATCTTTTTAATATCTTTCGTGAGTATGATGGAAAGGAAAATTGTGCTCAAGTGTTAGAAGAAGAAATCTATAAAATGTTTGGCACCAAATATTTGAATGATGAGCATGATTGCAATGTTGTTAGTACGAATTCTTTGAATATCCATGATACTAATGATGATTGCACTAGTTATGATGAAAATGTCTCCTATAAACATGTCAATTTTTGTGGAGGGCATTGGGTTTGTAAGTACACACCAAATAGGGAAGATAGATATTGCAAGAGGCATAAGTACTTAGAAACTAAATTGTTGCAAGTAGAGCTAGATGAATGTGTTGAAAATTTAATTTTTCTTAGCTCTACTTGTGAAATTGCAATGAACGTGATCATTTTAGTACCTAATGCAAATTGTTTCATGATCGTATCGTGTCCAAAAATTGTGATGACTTGATTTCCCTTGCACATAATAATGAACTTAGTTTGCTCTTGGGTTATGAAGAAATTAAACGTATAACTAAGGATATTCCAAAATTTGCCCTTGATAAAGTTCTTCATTTTGATCTAGAGAAAATTTATATGTATTGTGCGGTGAATTGCATTGAAAATACTTATATTGCCAACTACATAAAGAAAAGAAAACAAAATCGAAGATGCAGAGAATACTAATGAAAGGGAAGAGACTTCCCAATATCCTCCTATTATTTCTTATGATGAATCAGGTAACGAGGAGGAGCCTCCTATTCAACCAATCTCACTAATAAGGAGCTCCAAAAAGAGGATTGAACCCACACATGATGTGGTGAAGAAGAAGAAAAGAAAAAGGAAGAGAGGTAAAAAGATATCTCTCTCAAATAATGTTGCTCCTATTACTATTGTGCCTCATGAAAATATAATTGTGGAAGATAATGATACTTCTTATGATCTTGAAAATCTTTTTGGCACTTGCTTGGAAGAATATGATAATTGCTATACTATTGGTGCTATCTATACTATTAATGATGAGAGTGATTATGCTTATGATATGAAAAGGCCCAAGCTTGGGGATGCTATGTTTGATGAACATGATGTTTTTGAGAATATATTTGCTGCAATTAATGTTTGTCCTAAGCTTGGGGATGCTATGATTAATGAAGATGATATTTTTAGTCTCTCAAGTTTTAATATGCAAGTTTATAATGATGATAACATGCCTCCTACTTATGATGATTATTGTGATGATACTTATGCTATAAAAAGTAGTGATTATATTTATAAAACTTGTCATGATTATTATTACCCCTTCTCTGAACATTACTCTTTTAATGTGGAAACAATTTATAGTATTCAAGTCTTTAAATATACTCGCACTATTCCGATTAAGAAGAAATTTGCTTATGTGCAGAGTAATAAAATTTCTATGCTTGTAGATCATGAAAAGAATGCTTTAGGTGCTGGTTATATTGTTGAATTCATTCATGATGCTACTGAAAATTATTATGAGGGAGGAATAAATGCTTGTAGGAATTGCAATAATATCAAGTTTCCTCTCTATGTGCTTAAAGTTTTGAAGTTATGCTTGTTTTACCTTCGTATGCAAGTTGATCCTTATTCCCACAAGTTGTTTGCTCACAAAATCCCTATGCATAGGAAGTATGTTAGACTTAAATGTGCTAGTCATATTCTTCATGATGCTCTCTTTATTTTACAATTCTTATCCCTTATCTGAGCATTATTGAAATCATCATGCCTAGCTAGGGGCATTAAACGATAGCGCTTGTTGGGAGGCAACCCAACTTTATTTTTGTTCCTTGCTTTTTTATCCTGTTTAGTAATAAATAATTCATATAGCCTCTTTTTATATGTGGTTTTATGTCTTTAATTAGTGTTTGTGCCAAGTAGAACCTTTGGGAAGACTTGGGGAATGTCTTGTTGATCTTGCTGTAAAAAACAGAAACTTTAGCGCTCACGAGAATTGCTTCCATTTTTTTGGAGAGTGATATTTAGTTAATTCTTTTTGCAGATGATTAATAGATAAATTCCTCAGGTCCATCAATTTATTTGAGAATTTTATGAGTTCCAGAAGTATACATTTGATCCAGATTACTACAGACTGTTCTATTTTTGACAGATTCTGTTTTCTATGTGTTGTTTGCTTATTTTGATGAATCTATGGCTAGTAAAAGAGTTTATAAACCATAGAGAAGTTGGAATACAGTAGGTTTAACACCAATATAAATAAATAATGAGTTCATTACAGTACCTTGAAGTGGTGATTTATTTTCTTATACTAACGGAGCTTACGAGTTTTCTGTTAAGTTTTGTGTTGTGAAGTTTTCAAGTTTTGGGTAAGGATTCAATGGACTATGGAATAAGGAGTGGAAAGATCCTAAGCTTGGGGATTCCCAAGGCACCCCAAGGTAATATTCAAGGATAGACAAGAGCCAAAGCTTGGGGATGCCCCGGAAGGCATCCCCTCTTTCGTCTTCGTTCATCGGTAACTTTACTTGGAGCTATATTTTTATTCACCACGTGATATGTGTTTTGCTTGGAGCATCAATTTATTTTTTTAGGATTTGCTTTTTGTTATTTATAAAAATGTTTTGTATATTTTATTTCAATAAAAGTTGCATTGATAGCCTTTACTATGCCTATGTTACAAGTATTCATGTTGCTGTTTGAAAACAGAAAGTTTACCGCTGTTGCAATAATTCCCTAGAAAAGTAAGAATGTGATAAAATGTTGAAACCTTTTGTATATTAATCTCTGATAAATTTACTACAGTGGGAATTTTCTTTCATAAGTTTTGGAGCTAGGGAAGTATGGATGTTGCAGCATTCTTTATAGACTATCCTGTTTAGGTAGATTGCTGTTATGTTTGCATTATTTGCATATGTTTGCTTCTTTAATGATTCTATTTGAGGATAGGAATATTAAATATGCAGAGGCATTTAGTATGCAATGTTGAATAATAATTTTAGTGATTTTCTACAGTAGAGTATGATAAGGTTTTTGCAATGGTTTATACTAACTTATATCACGAATCCTTGTTGAGTTTTGTGTGGATGAAGCTTTTGAGATTTAGGGAGACCGTGATATGAGAGGAATTAAGGAGACACAAAAGCTCAAGCTTGGGGATGCCCAAGGCATCCCAAGAGAATATTTCATGAAGTCTCAAGCATCTAAGCTTGGGGATGCCTCGGTTGGCATCCCACCTTTCTTCTTCAACAACTATCGGTGAGTTTCGGTTGATCCTAAGTTTTTGCTTCTTCACAGGATGTTTTCCATTCTTAGAATGTCATTTTATTTTGCTTTGCTTGCTGCTTGAATAAAATACCAAGATCTGAAATTCTTAAATGTTAGATAGTCTTCACATAGTTGCATAATTATTCGACTACTCATTGATCTTCACTTATATCTTTCGGAGTAGTTTGTCGTTTTCTCTAGTGCTTCACTTATATCTTTTAGAGCATGGTGGTAGTTTTATTTTGAAGAAATATATGAACTCTCATGATTCACTTAGATTATTTTGAGAGTCTTAATAGCATGGTAATTTTCTCAAAATCCTAATATGCTAGGTATTCAAGATTAGTAAAAATTTCTTATGAGTGTTTTGAATACTAAGAGAAGTTTGATGCTTGATGATTGTTTTGAGATATGGGGGTAATAATATCAAAGTCATGCTAGTTGAGTTGTTGTGAAATTCAGAAATGCTTGTGCTGAAGTTTGCAAGTCCCGTAGCATGCACGTATGGTAAACGTTGTGTAACAAATTTGAAACATGAGGTGTTATTTGATTGTCTTCCTTCTGAGTCGCGGTCGGGGACGAGCGATGGTATTTTCCTACCAATCTATCCCCCTAGGAGCATGCGCGTAGTGCTGAGGTTTTTGATGACTTGTAGATTTTTGCAATAAGTATGTGAGTTCTTTATGACTAATGTTGAGTCCATGGATTATACGCACTCTCACCCTTCCATCCTTGCTAGCCTCTTCGGTACCATGCATTGCCCTTTCTCACATTGAGAGTTGGTACAAACTTCGCCGGTGCATCCAAACCCCGTGATATGATACGCTCTTTCACACATAAACCTCCTTATATCTTCCTCAAAACAGCCACCATACCTACCTATTATGGCATTTCCATAGCCATTCCGAGATATATTTCCATGCAACTTTCCACCATTCCGTTCATCATGACACATTCATCATTGTCATATTGCTTAGCATGATCATGTAGTTGACATAGTATTTGTGGCAAAGCCACCGTTCATAATTATTTCATACATGTCACTCTTGGTTCATTGCATATCCTGGTACACCGCCGGAGGCATTCATATAGAGTCATCTTTGTTCTAGTATCGAGTTGTAATCATTGAGTTGTAAATAAATAGAAGTGTGATGATCATCATTATTAGAGCATTGTCCCAAGTGAGGAATAAATAAAAAAGAGAAAGGCCATAAAAAAGAGAGAAGGCCCAAAAAAGAGAAAGGCCATAAAAAAGAGAACGCCCAAAAAATGAGAGAAAAAGAGAGAAGGGACAATGTTACTATCCTTTTACCACACTTGTGCTTCAAAGTAGCACCATGATCTTCATAGTAGAGAGTCTCTTGTTTTGTCAGTTTCATATACTAGTGGGAATTTTTAATTATAGAACTTGTCTTGTATATTCCAACAATGGGACTCCTCAAGTGCCCTAGGTCTTCGTGAGCAATCAAGATGGATGCACACCCACTTAGTTTCTTTTGTTGAGCTTTCATACATTTATAGCTCTAGTGCATCCATTGCATGGCAATCCCTACTCCTCGCATTAACATCAATTGATGGGCATCTCCATAGCCCATTGATTAGCCTCGTTGATGTGAGACTTTCTCCTTTTTGTCTTCTCCACATAACCCCCCTCATTATATTCTATTCCACCCATAGTGCTATATCCATGGCTCACGCTCATGTATTGCGTGAAAGTTTATGAGTTTGAGATTACTAAAGTATGAAACAATTGCTTGGCTTGTCATCGGGGTTGTGCATGATGAGAGCATTCTTGTGTGATGAAAATGACACATGACTGAACTATATGATTTTGTAGGGATGAACTTTCTTTGGCCATGTTATTTTGAGAAGACATAATTGCTTAGCTAGTATGCTTGAATTATTATCATTTTTATGTCAATATGAACTTTTGTCTTGAATCTTCCGGATCTGAACATTCATACCACAATTAAGAAGAATTACATTGGAATTATGCCAACTAGCATTCCACATCAAAAATTCTTTCTTTTATCATTTACCTACTCGAGGACGAGCAGGAATTAAGCTTCGGGATGCTGATATGTCTCAAATGTATCTATAATTTTTTATTGCTCCATGCTATATTATCTACTGTTTTGAATGTTTATAGGCTTTATTATACACTTTTATATCATTTTTGGGACTAACCTATTAACCCAGAGCCCAGTGCCAGTTTTTGTTTTTACCCTGTTTTAGGGTTTCGAAGAAAAGGAAAATCAAAGGGAGTCCAATTAACCTGAAACTTCACGGAACTCATTTTTGGAAGGAAAGAAGCCTAGAAGACTTGGAGTGCATGTCAGGAGACCTGCGAGGAGGTCACAAGGCAGGGGGCGCGCCCACCCCCCTGGACGCGCCCTCCACCCTTGTGGGCCCCTCGTGCCCCCCTGACGTACTTCTTCCTCCTATATATCTCCATATACCCTAAAACTTCTGGTGAGCACAATAGATCGGGAGTTCCGCCGCCAGAAGCCTCCGTAGCCACCGAAAGCCAATCTAGACCCGTTCCGGCGCCCTGCCGGAGGGGACAATCCCTCTCCGGTGGCCATCTTCATCATCCCGGTGCTCTCCATGATGAGGAGGGAGTAGTTCTCCCTCGGGGCTGAGGGTATGTACTAGTAGCTATGTGTTTGATCTCTCTCTCTCTCTCTCTCTCTTGTGTTCTTGAGGTGATACGATCTTGATGTATCGCGAGCTTTGCTATTATAGTTGGATCATATGATGTTTCTTCCCCCCTCTACTCTCTTGTAATGGATTGAGTTTCCCCTTTGAAGTTATCTTATCGCATTGAGTCTTTAAAGATTTGAGAACACTTGATGTATGTCTTGCCGTGGATATCTGTGGCGACAATGGGATATCACGTGATTCACTTGATGTATGTTTTGGTGACCAACTTGCGGGTTCCGCCCATGAACCTATGCATAGGGGTTGGCACACTTTTTCGTCGTGATTCTCCGCTACAAACTTTGGGGCACTCTTTGAGGTTCTATGTGTTGGTTGAATAGATGAATCTGAGATTGTGTGATGCATATCATATAATCATACCCATGGATACTTGAGGTGACATTGGAGTATCTAGGTGACATTAGGGTTTTGGTTGATTTGTGTCTTAAGGTGTTATTCTAGTACGAACTCTAGGGCTGTTTGTGACACTTATAGGAATAGCCCAGCGGATTGATTGGAAAGAATAACTTTGAGGTGGTTTCGTGCCTTACCATAATCTCTTCGTTTGTTCCCCGCTATTAGTGACTTTGGAGTGACTCTTTGTTGCATGTTGAGGGATAGTTATGTGATCCAATTATGTTAGTATTGTTGAGGGAACTTGCACTAGCGAAAGTATGAACCCTAGGCCTTGTTTCAACACATTGCAATACCGTTTACGCTCACTTTTATCATTCGTTACCTTGCTGTTTTTATAATTTCAGATTACAAATACCTTTATCTAATATCCATATACCATTTGTATCACGATTTCTTCGCTGAACTAGTGCACCTATACAATTTACCATTGTATTGGGTGTGTTGGGGACACAATAGACTCTTTGTTATTTGGTTGCAGGGTTGCTTGAGAGAGACCATCTTCATCCTACGCCTCCTACGGATTGATAAACCTTAGGTCATCCACTTGAGGGAAATTTGCTACTGTCCTACAAACCTCTGCACTTGGAGGCCCAACAACGTCTACAAGAAGAAGGTTGTGTAGTAGACATCATACACCTTGAAGTATTAAGAACTTACCAGACTGGCTGGATGAGTTAGGTTGTATCTGCGGTCCTCAGTCGTCTTCGGCCATGACTGATTGGCCTTGAAAAGCACCTTCTAGATACCTTCGTGCGTCGAGCCGAAGAACTGCTGCAAGGTCTGGTGCTTGGCTAGATCGAACTCCCACAAATGGCAGGTTCGACTTTGGCAAGGAAGGATCCGGCAAAAAAGCATCACGTGGATCACATTGACGAGCTTGATGTTCTTGTCCACCATGCTCTTGATGCGCGTCTGCAGCGCTGACACCTCGTCTGACAATGCCCAGTCCAGGCCCTTGTTTAGCCAGGAGGTAAGCTGCATTGGGGGCCCGGACTTGAGGAGACGCGGCCCAGGTGGAGTCGCAGGGCTCTATGACATAGAACCACTGCTACTGCCACCCTTTGATGGTCTCCACAAAGGTGCCAGTGGGCCATGTGGCGTTGGACAGTTTGCTCACCATGGCGCATCCGCACTCTCCATGTTGACCGTCCACCACTTTCAGCTTCACATTGAAGATCTTTAGCCATAATCCGAAGTGGGGTGGGATGTGGAGGAAGGTCTCGCACACGACAATGAATGTCGATATGTTGAGGAAAGAATTTGGGGCTAGATCGTGGAAATCTAGCCTATAGTAGAACATGGGTCCGTAGAGGAAGGGGTGGAGGGGAAATCCTAACCCGTGGATGAAGTGGGGGATGAATACCACCCTCTCGTTGGGCTCCGGGGTGGGGACGATCTGCCCCTTGGCCGGAAGCCGGTGGGCGATTTCCTGGGCCAAGTACCACGCTTCCCGGAGCTCCATGATGTTCTTCTCCGTGAAGAAGGAAGCCATCTACTTGCCCTGTGCTCCAGATCCGGACATGGTCGGAGTGCTTTTGGGGGGGATGGAAGCTTGGGTGCTGGAGCTCGAGAACGGATGGGAAGAGAAGAAGAAGGCGTGGGTGAAAGAGTGGATCCTTATCCTCTTATAAAGGCAGCAAATATCAAGCGCCTCCCAACTCGCCTTAAAACCCGCCTATTCCCCAAGGGTCGTGCGGACGGTGCGGTTGGATTACCCACACATGGGCCACAAATTAGGCCAAAGGATCTTAAAGGGCCAGATCTAATCTGGACCGTAATATGTCCTAGAACGCGGTAGGCTATTAAAGGGCCAGATCTCATAGGGGCCCTTATTAGGCCCAGAACGTGGCAGGTTGTTAATGGACCGGATCAAATATGGGCCAGCATTTGGCCCAAAACATGCCAGCCTGTTAACGGGTCAGCCCACTAATGTCTTCAAAATCTTGTGGGCCTTTAGCTGGGCCAGCCCATTATGGTCTGCAAAATCTTGTGGGTCTTTAGCTGGTTCGGCCCATTATGGTCCGCAAAATCTTGTGGGCCTTTAGTTGGGCAAGCCCATTTAATCTTTATGGGTTACTTTTGGCATGTCCAAGTGTCAACATATCATAGGCGCATCTCACCCATCGGATGAGTGACACCTGTGCCAACGCGGAGCTGACATGTGGTTCTGTCGACCAATGAGAATTCTACACATGGAAAATCGACATTGGTCCTAGCTGTTAGCGGGTTATCTGATCCAAAACCGGACCCGATAGCTTAACGACGACCCGTTACGGTGGATGCTGTCGGATTTCGAGTTCCAGCAAAACCCTTAAGGTTCAAACACTGGGGTGCGCACGAAGATCTTCCCCTACCGAATCACGCGCCCAGCCTTGCCGAGACCTCTAGCCTAGCTCGACGAACTCGCAAAACAAGATACACAAGATTTATACTGGTTCGGGCCACCGTTGTGGTGTAATACCCTACTCCAGTATGGTGTGGTGGATTGCCTCTCGGGCTGAGGATGAACAGTACAAGGGGAGGAACAGCCTCCTGAGGTGAGGTGTTCTTGTGCTTGGTGGGTGTGTGGATGGGTTGGATCTAGTCCAGGATGAGATGGCTGAGGCTCTGTTTCAGTTGCCTCCTACTGTGGTGGCTAATCCTATTTATAGAGGCCCTGGTCCTCTCCCCAAATATTGAGTGGGAAGGGAGCCAACAACGGCCAATTTGAAAGGGGACAGCTAGTACAAGTTATCCTGACAAAAGCAGTCTTCGCCTGCCAAAGGCTCTGGTGGTGACGCCGCCTTGGGCTCCATGGTGATCTCCGTCTTGCCATCCTGCTTGTCTTGGTCTCGTTGCACCGATAGGGAAACCTTTGCTTGACTCCTTGGTACTCCTCGCCTGTGCTTGCCTCCTTAGCACCAAAGAGGAAACAAGGACATTGTGCGCGCTGGCGACCGCCTGGTCTCGATCGTCATGGCTCACGTCATTGGAACCTCGTGAGGTTTGCCTTGCCTTGATCTCTCCGCCCCTCACGAGCCAGCCTGGTGAGGCCGCTCCCGAGGAGGTCTTGTGTCATCCGCCTCGCGAGGCTTGGCCCCTCGTGAGGGTCTTGGATGCTTGTTGGTGAAGATGGGTCGTACATGCCCGCTTGCAGAGCCACGCCGTGGGCCGCAGGTAGGCAATTCTGGGGACCCCCATTCCCAGAACGCCGATAGTAGCCCTCGGGCACAAGGCGCGCTCGGGCTTGGCTTCGAGGCGAAGCCAAAGGGCAAGTGTGGAGTGTCGCTGGCCCCAATAGCCTGCGGCCTTGGTCGACGCATGGCGGTTGATTGGACGTGGGCATCTCCGATTCCCCATGTTGCCTCAGCAACTGCCCGACTGTCAAAAGGCTGGCATAGATAGCACTTGCCTTCATTGCTTCCTTTCACCTTGCTCCAGATCCCCTTTCTTGCTCCCTGCTTCCGAAATCTCCAGATATACTCCCATCTCCTTCCGCATTAGCGACCAATGGTGCCCCGGAAGGTCAAGCCTGCCTCGTCGCCGGCTTGGTACGAGCCAGGTCTCGACGCGCCCAACAACTCGGATAAGAACCTCGCCGCCACGCGCTTGCTGACAGCGGGGGAAAGCAACGAGAGGGGGAAGACTGAGCTCCGGGCTGGCTCCGACGTGCCAGAGCTCGAGGGAAGCACCTTCTTCCCCTTCTTCATGAGCAGCATCATCGCAGGGCTGGTTCCCCCCTTCTCTGACTTCTTCTATGAGGTCCTTGGCCACTACAGGCTGCAGGCGCTGCATATTCATTCCAACTCTATCCTTCTCTTGTCGATCTTCACCTACTACTATGAGGCGTACCTCAGCGTGATGCCGTCCGTAGCTCTGTTGCGCCACTTCTTCTTCCTCCGCATCAACGAGGGTCATACCTCCGGGTGTGCCAATTTCATCGCGGCTGGCAAGGCCAACTCAATCTCGAAGACTAGGAAGAAGGCCGACGGCTTCAGGAGCAAGTGGGCCATGATGGATGCCAAGTGCGTCCACCCACGCTTGATGCTGCCAACGGAGATGCCCCAGTCCAGCAAGGGGTGGTCTTGCGTGAAGCTCATTGATGAGCGAGCGATGTTGGTGCTGGAGTAGATGAACGCCGACCTGAAGCCGGGCAACTTGAGGGTGGCAAAGGTGACGGGGGCCATGCTCCTAAGGGAATTCCTGATGCTACGCATAGCCCCGCTTCAGGCGTGTACGCGCCCCTTGTGGGAGCTTGGGGATGAAGAGGACAAGGTTCGCTTGAGCCCGAAAGCCTTGTTCAACGGTGAGCTGGCTGTGGTTCTCCGCCTCCTGGTCGGGGACGACCAGGAGCACCCGCCGAGTGTCTTCACTCCCTTGTTCCGCCGCAAGGATGGGGCACAGGTCGTGGCCGCCAGGCCGACCTTTGACGGGTGCAGGCTGGTGCCACCGGCGCCCACCGGGGCCCCTGTGGCGCCGACGCCGGTGGAGCTATCTTCTGGTGAGTCCCGTGGGGAGGAAGAGGAGGAGGACTCGGAAGTGACCCCTGAAGGGATGGGGGAGAACTCCCCCTTGAGCAAATCTGAGATCCTCCACACCCTTCCTGACGACGATGAGGCTGGCGCCCGCCAGGAGAAGGGAGAGCCGCCTGTGATCCCGACGAGGAGCTGATCGGCGCTGATCTCCTGGGACGCCGCTTCTATTTTGGCGCCGCCTGGAGCTGCTTTCGGCCCAGCTGCTGCCCCTGCTTCTGCTCCCGGAGCTGGCGCGCTCGCGCCTCGAGTGCCGAAGCTCTCCGGCTTCAAGGTCCCGAAGCGGAGGGACTATGTCGTTGTGGACCAGTAAGTATTCTCGTCCCGCCTTGTTCTTGCTTCTGATGCTCGCTTCTGACTCTTCTTCCTTGTTGTGTGACTAGGCCGACGCTTGAGGCGAAGAGGAGAAGGGAGGGCGAGGTGGTGCTGCTTGAGCCCAGGTCGCCTCCTGCGACTGAGCCCCTCTCCATGAGCAAAGGTGGGGACAGTGCCCGTGCTTCTCCAGCCCGATCATCCTCGCAAGGCTGGGTGGAGCATCCTCGGGAGAAGTCATCCCCCAAGGCCCCCCTGACTCGGGAGGTGCCAGAGTCCAGCTCGGGTGCTGAGGTCCAAGAGGCTCAGGAGCCTCCAGCCTCCCAGGCCATGGTGACAACAACGCCTCTTCCTGCTCCTTCTGTCGTGTTGCTGGCCCCAGGTTCCTCTACTTCTCCTGACGTCCTAGAGCGGGCCCTTTCTGAGATGGTCCGGCTATGAGAAGATCTCCAGAGAGCCGAACCCCTCCTGGCGGCTGGGCGCCCGGAGCTGGTCTCTGGTTGGCTTCATTCTGACGTGTCCGTTCGGGCGGCGCTAATCCAGGTCGCGGCGACCTCTGAGGGGGAGAAGCCAGTCGCAGCTCAGGCAACAGTTGCTCATGAGGCGGCGCTGAAGGATGCCGAGGCCACCCAAGGTCGCTGCCGGGTGCTGGAGGCCGAGCTGAAGATCCTGCGTGAAGAGCGTGCCGAAGATGCACGTGGCCGTAAGGTGGAGGAAGAGAGGATGAAGGCCCAGGAGGACGCCATCAAGGGTCGCGGCGCCGAGCTAGAGCAGCTGGCGCAGGCGCAGGCTGCTGAGTGCAGCCAGCTAGAGGAGCTGGAGCGAAAGGTGCAGGAGGAGAAAGACGAACTTGACGCCAAGACGAAGGTTTTGGCCGAGGACCGCACGGCCGTCACGCTTCTCCAATAGAGGCCTCGCGAGGCTATGAAGACACTCTATGAGAAGGGCCTGGAAAAGCAGTTGGCCACCAATGAGGACGGCCCCGCCCAGTTGCTTCCCTACTTGGTCGAGGCGCTTGAGGAAGTCGTGAGCGGCATCGGCCCCATGGCAGAGGAAGAGGCTCGCGTCCTTTCTTCAGCCGCGCCGACGCACGTCACCTCCATCTTCGCGATCCTGCCACCCGCGTTGACGAGCTGCTGGAGCCTATGGACGACAGGCGCTACGCAGCTACCACCGCAGCCATGAGGGGTCAGGTGGAGTCCCTGATGCAGAGGTTCGACGCCTTCGCCCCCGCGCCTTCGACTGGTGGTGCAGGTGAAGGCGACGCCACCCAGGAGGGGGCGCCTCTTGCGGGTGCCGGTGGTATCCAGGGATGACTAGCTTGAGGCTCCTTTCCTGTTGAAACTCCTGTAGCATGTGGCGTGCCTCGTGGAGGCGTTTAAACTTGTGTTTGATATTCAGAGAACAATATGTCTAGTAATATTTGCTTTGAGATTTTGTGATTTCCATCCCATTTGCTTTACGTTCTACGTCGGCAGAGCCCGACCCCGTGCATACCTCAGCCGCCATTGGGCCGACCGGATCACCAGGACGGAGCAAGGGGTGAGGGGCTACATAGTCAGTTAGGCTCCTGAGTCGCGATGCTCAGGAGTCCCCCTTGACACGCAAACAGCTTGTGGAAAGGAGATGCAAGGGCAGGTCTAGTGTTCTACGTCGGCAGAGCCCGACCCCACGGATAGCTCAACCGCCATTGGGCCGACCGGATCACCAGGACGGACTAAGGAGTGAGGGGCTACATGGTCAGTTAGGCTCCTGAGTCGCGATGCTCAGGAGTCCCCCTTGACGTTCAAATGACCTTCATACCTTAGCTCCGCTTGGGAGGGCGTGCAACGACCGGGTCCGCGGGACCTGGCAGGGTGGCATACACGTATCATCACGGAAGTGTATTTTTTGTAGTGAATATGTACGAAAAACAAGATGGCATGGCATATTCACAACTATTTGTGTAAACTAAGCAGAAGTAATTTAATCAAATTACAAGTAATACAAGCTAGACACCGTATGCAACATGCAAGAAAATATCACACTGCCAAGCTAGAGAAAGCACCTGGGATGCCGGTTTCGCCGGAAGACCGCCATCAGTCCCTGCCTTATTTTTTCCTTACTATTTCTTAATTGTATTGCCTTGTCGAGTCAAACCCACAAGAAAAATGAATAAAATTCGCTTTTCGGAACTCATTGATGCAGGATGCTGACGAGCACTACTTTAATATAAGGCGACCGCATGATAGGACGATTGAATGTGTAAGAAAAAAGGACAGCGTTGCATATTCACAGAATCACAGCTATGATGTGTAAACTAAGCAGAAGGCATTTCAACAAATTAGAAGCAATGAAAGCTAGACACCATATGAAAGATGCAACGAATATCACTCTACCAAGTTAAAACTGTCTCATCATAAGTGCCATTTCAACAAATTAGAAGTAGTACAAGCTAGAGAAGAATCCAAGATGTAACCTATATCAGACTCCCAAGTTAAATGTGTCTTATGGTATGTGATTGTTGCAGGTTACACAACAATAGTACTTTGATGTAAGAACATGGTGTGATAGACAGATGTTGTATGTTCTAGAAACATGAACATGTGCCTTATTCACAAGTATAATGTGTAAAGTAAGTAGATGTAATTCAATAAAATTAGAAGCAATACAAGCTAGACATCATACATAACATGAAACCATATATAACAGTGCCAAGTTAGAGGGAGCCCATGTGATGGTGCACTAGGGGAGACGTGCTCATCATCAATACAGCTACGTTGAGTGTCTATGCATGTGTTGTCTTGAAAATCTTCTTTGGGGGCGGAGTAGAATCTGTAGAGGTCCTCCGTTTGGAAGGAGCACCTTTATCCACTGCCTTGCTAATTTCCTTCCACTTTATTGATTTTGAATTGTCAAGTAAACCGACAAGAAAAAGCAATAAAATTCACTCTTCAGAACTCATTCATGCATGATACTGACAATCACTACTTTAATGTAAGGCAAACACATGATACTAGGATAGAATACGTACAAAAAACAGGACGACATGGCATATTCACAACTATTTGTGTAAACTAAGCATAAGCCATTTCAACAAATAAGAAGCAATGCAAGCTAGACACCACATGAAAGATGCAACCAATATGACTCTCCCAAGTTAAAAGCGTCCTATCATAATTGGCGTTTCAACAAATTAGAAGCAGCACATGCTATAAATCATATGAAAGATGCAACCAATATCACATTGCATATACTAAAGGTGTCTCATCATATTGATTGATGCGGGATACAAAAAACAGTAGTTTTATGTAAGAACATGCTTAATAGACAGGTGTACTATGTACTAAAAACAGGAAGACATGTGACATTAACAGGTATAATGTATAAACTAAGAAGAATAGCACATGCAATTTAACCAGATTGAAAGAACTACAATCTAGACACCATATGCAACATGCAACCGCATATCACGCTGCCAAGTTAGAGAAAGCACCTGCGATGCTGGTGTAGGGGAAATGTGGTCATCAACTACGGAGCTACGTTCACTATCTTCATCTAGCCTTGTTATTTTTGAGAATCATGTGGGTAGGTTGACACTGCATTCTTTAAAAGAGCATCTTTTCTCATAGTAATCCGCGGGCTTGACTGTCTCATCATAAGTGATTGATGAGGGATACACAAGAACATTAGTTTGATGTAAGAACATGGTTAATAGACAAATGTACTAGTATGTACCAAAAACAGGAAGGCATGTCATATTCAAAGGTATAATGTGTAAGCTAAGCAGATTCAATTTAACCAAATTGGAAGCAATACAAGCTAGACATCCGGTTGGAGTGGTGAGCATGATCATCGAGGACCTGAGAGCCTCGTGGGAGGTGGGCTGCTTCGCCACCATCTTGGCTTTTTAGTTGGCTTCCAGGTGATGCCTATCTATGCTGGGCTTGTCACTGGATCGGCCAGTGCCCTGACTAGCTATTTGTCTTCTGGTTCTCCCGGGATAGTGGTTCATGTAAAAAATATCTTTCCTTATCTTAATAAAGACCGACTTCGGCCTTTCAAATACAAGCTAGACACCATATGCAACATGCGACCACATATCACACCGCAAAGTTAAAGCAAGCACCTGGGATGGTGGTTCATGGAGAGCGAGATCATCAACTCTAGAGCTATGTTTGCCGTCTCCATCTGCTGACACTACACCCTTTATAGCACTGAAAGGTGTCTTGCCTAAGCCCGAGGAAAGCTGGAGCTGCTTCTCTCTTTTATTTCGTGCTTCTATCAACCAGTTGGCAGAGTCTGAAATACCCATGCATAAAAAAACAATAGTGAGAGTATGGGTGAAGTGTGTGCAGAACTAGTGCACTATAAAAGTAGCAGATAGCAGGTGGCTGAAAAATAAATAACAGGAGACATATGATAGCTCTACAACATTGCGTGGCAAACAAAATTAGATTCTACTCCATATGATTTTGTAATCTATGAGCACAGGGATGGCTGGGAAATGCAGGCACTCCTCCAGCAGACCACCACATGTGGTCCTATCAAAATAACAGTCGACTGAAAATAAATAGGTCAGTCGACTTTTTTATGAACCATCTGATCTATAAGTAACGGGCAGATGGCCTTCGTCTACCTCCCGCCAGTCACTGTTGACGATCTTTCTCGAACCGTCAGTGACCACCAGCCTAGACCCCTGCCTCTGTCGCCCCGCCCTCCCCTCCACCTCACACCACCGCCGTGCTTGGAAGCGCCCCCCAGGCCATCCCTTTAAGCCCAGCCGACCTCCGGATCGAGCGCCAGCAGCTCCTAGGCCCCACACACCCCTAAGATAAACATCGAGGCGCTGCTTCCCCAGCGTAATAGGCGGACTAGCGCCTGTTACGTTGGGGAATGCTTCCTTTAATTGCGAATCAACTGACCAGGAATTGAAATCCAGGGGCGACGGACCTCTAGCTAAGGTGAAATAGTATATGAGGAGAAACCGTGTGCATCGCAAGTTACTAGGAACATCTAGTATCAGGAAGAAGTGGTCGACTAGTGTCTGCTATGGGATGAATACCGTGCAAGCAGACATGTAAGATTTGCAAGAATAAGGGAAGAGGAGTACCATTTTCGGTTGCCGTGTTGTGTCCTCCTGATGTCGCAGCGATTTTTTTCTTTTTACCGGGGGAACCGATGTTTTGGAGGAGGGTGGAGCCTTGGACGAACCCATGGCCAAATAGTTTACTGCGTTGCGGTGGCCGTCTATCAGTGGAGGGGACGAAGATCTGAGGCGGTGAAGGACGACGTAGCAGAAACAACTCCGGTGCGGTGGACGATGGCGACATTGGAGCGGCAACGGTGAGGCGCAGGATGGCGTGGTTGAACTGGCTCGGGTATGGTGCACGTCGGCGTCCTGGAGGCAGCTCGGCCTCGGCTTCAACTAATAGTTGTGGAGGGCGCTGCGATTGCGGTGGACGACGATGTCGGGGTATCGGCTCTGGCGTGATGGAGGAGGCCGGCGGTTGATGGGTGGGATGGGGTGGCGGACGGAGGACGCCGGGGTTTCGCGGCTGGTGGAGAGGTAGTTTTGGCGCCCACGGAGTATGAATGGGAAATCAGACGAGGGGGCAGCTAAGGGGGAACCATGTTTCGATCTGGCACACGCTTATTTTTGGTTTTTTTGAACATATGGGACACGCTTGTTTGAAATTTGGGGAAAGTACAAACTTTGCCCCCTCTTAAATTTTGGACCTACTGCGGGTCAGGGGTAGGACGGTAATCCCAGGTGTCCCAAATAGTGGGCAGGAGCGACTTTGGCCTAGCGCATGTGTGCTTAGGCGGCCATGGTGTATGAATGTTTTTCAGAGGCGGTTGTGTGACGTCTAGATGAAGCTACAAACTACCCCGGTTTAGACCATTGGACGTTGGGCCGATAGGTTTCATGGGTGGGAGTTAGAAAAGTAATTTCCTTCTACCAAACATTGGTCTCACGCGGTTTTGGGCGAGTAGAGGCTCTTTTGGCACTTCGTTCGAAATTTTGAAACAGAAGCATTCACGTTTAGAGTACTCTTGAACTTTGAGGATTGTCCTAAATAGACAACGTTAAATTTGACCTTGTATGTTTGAAAACCTCATATGCGTTTCTTTTTGAAATTTTGACACTTGAAAATCCTATAACTACAATTATTTTGGAATGGAGGAGGTGAATTTGAATCTATTTTGTACATGACTATATGTGCTATTATGTACAAAAGGAGAGCGAAGATTAGTGCCCCCATAATTTAGGTATGATTTACAAATGCCATGATATCGAATTCAAATAATTGAATGGACTTCATGTTGAATTCGAATTTTTAAACCACCTTAAGTTGAATCCAAATGTATGCTAGTTCATAGCTAGCTATTTATAATGTTCATTGTGTAACTTTTGTATGTATAATGTGCTTTACACACACAACATGAATATACTCATATTTATTTCGATTGCTAAAGTGATGCATTGTCTGGAGTTCAAAATACTAACTCTATGGATCAATTATATCGAATAATAACATAGAGATGCTCAAATTCGATAGAATATAGATGTCTGATGGATCAATGACCGTTCCTTACGCGAACTGCAAATATCATGATCCCATCCTAATATTTGGATACAATTTATATTTTTAATCAATGTGTACATCAATCTTTTACGTGTAGTTTCACTTTCCATAGGCCCCTCCTCTCACACATGCTAACTTTCTCTCTCACACATACGCGCACAAGGTGTATATCCATCGGTGGTCTCTCACACATGCTCACACACACTCTCCCGAGGTGTCTTTCTCGCAGACATGCTCTCGATATAACCCTCCCTCCATCTCGCAACCATTTATGACTGTTCTCACTAACCTTTATCACAAGCACTCTTCCTCTCATAAGCATACACACGCACAATTCCCATCGACCCTTTCTATATACATAGACCTGCCTATGTGTCTCCCACATGCACATTATCTTTAGGCATGTCTCTCATGCATTGTCTCCACCTCTTTTCCTAATTGATGAGTATGATTCTAGCAGAGCATTCTATAGGATGCCCCTTAAAGTTAGGTTGGATGAATGGTAATATCAGAGATAAGGGGTTACCTTAGTCCGAGGACCTAGGGTTACAAATCCTAGCCGGCTTTGTCAGTGGACACAGAGTCCTTCACGACTCTGCTACCTTTGTCTTGTACGACCAGTCCTCCATGGGTCTCCCTAAATGCGTCACGAGCCGACCAATGTGGTGTAGGACAGAAGCGAACCAAGGGCCTCACCTCGGCCCACCAGACCTCGCGCGGTGACACACCCTCTACCCCTAGGTCTCGTTATCTTCTCACCACACATACCAACACAGACACCACCCAAAATATTTTCTCCTCGTGCCTCTATCCCCTCCCCCCTTTCATATACCCATTCAAGGGCATCTCTGACTGTGACATCCTATTCGTCTCTCTCTCTCTAGACCTCTCTCCTTTCTCGTGCTATCTCTCCCACGCCCCCCCACTGGCCCCTCTATCCATGCCTCTCTCAAATACGCAATACATACACATACCTCTCTAGGCCCTGCCAAATACGTCAACTACACATTCACACATGTTACATCACGTACCCCATTGATCTAAAAAGCCCTCTCTTCACGTTTATTTCGCATACAACATTCCTTTTGAATAAAACCACACAAAGTGTGGCCAAAAATTATTTTAGAATTTCTACATATATACAACATTACAAAGTTATATGGAGGAGTATGAATGTTAATTTGCATTGCATGGTGCACCCAATGATATTTATTCCGCACTGTGAATTTTTATATTTTTATACTATATATAAAGTTAGTCATAATAAAGAGAAATGAAGAGCATCTCTCTCCATCGCATACACCCCCTCTACGCCCCTTTCACGTACGCACACAAACTATCACCAGGTCCTCTAAAAGTACGCCCCCAGCACATTCACGCATGTTTCATCTTTCTCTCGCGATATATACAATGACGATCATTGTATTTGAAGCGAAAGCATGATACGTACATTGGACTTCAGAATCCACTCATTACGGTCACCATTTACGTTTTGTGGTTATTATACAGTCATGGGCTCACCGTACAACTCTGTATTTGCTCAAGACACGACTAGCTGACCAGTTAAATGCTCCATGTGGCACCTCTAGTGTTACATCACATTATCTCACTACCATTGGGCCCACCTGTCGGCGTGCATAAGAATGAAAACAAACGATAAAAAATATTGGACGGTGGTTCGAAGTCATGACCGCGCGCACAACAGACAAGGTGGCCTTGTATTGGTTTGTTGATCCGCCTGTTTTAACACACAAGAGCTGGTCTGGTGATATACACACACGTACGCATGCACACGAAACTGCATGCACGCAACGCTCACATGAACACACGTAGCCCCGCATGCACGCAACACTCACACATACACACACAGCCATGCATGCACGCAACACTCACACACACACATGCACGCATGCATACACACACCACACGACCAACACACTCTCTCACGCTCAAGTGCCAACCTACACGTGCATGCGCACACATCAGGCCCTGACGGACACATACACAATCAGGTGGTTCCCGCGCACGGGTTGGAGGCTTGTCGCGCCTTGATGTCTGCTAGAACTATGTCGGTATTTCCCCAAAGAGGAAGGGATGATGCAGCACAGCGACGGCAAGTATTTCCCTCAATGATGAGACCGAGGTTATTGAACTAGTAGGAGAACCACGCAATACTACGTGAATGGCACATGCACACAAATAACAAATACTCGCAAACCAACGTATTAAAGGGGTTGTCAATCCATTTCGGGTAACGGCACCAAAAATTGGCAAACGGACATGAGAAAGTTGTCATAAATTGATAGATCAAACGCCAAATAAAATAAAGTGCGGCTAGGTATTTCTGTATTTTTGGTTTAATAGATCTAAAAATAAAAGCAAAGGAAAATATATCGCAAAGGCAAATATAATAAAGAAGAGACCCGGGGGCCGTAGGTTTCAATAGTGGCTTCTCTCGAGAAAAATAGCAAACGGTGGGTAAACAAATTACTATTGGGCAATCGATATAACTTCAAATAATCATGACGATACCCAGGCAATAATCATTATATAGGCATCACGTCCAAGATTAGTAGATCGACTCCTGCCCGCATCTACTACTATTACTCCACACATCGACCGATATCCAGCATGCATCTAGTGTATGAAGTTCATGGAAAACGGAGTAATGCAATAAGAACAATGAAATGATGTAGACAAGATCTATTTATGTAGAAATAGACCCCATCTTGTTATCCTTAATAGCAATGATACATATGTGTCGGTTCCCCTTCTGTCACCGGGATCAAGAATTGTAAGATCGAACCCATCACAAAGCACCTCTTCCCATTGCAAGATAAATAGATCAAGTTGACCAAAGAAAACCCAAATATCGGAGAAGAAATACGAGGCTATAAGCAATCATGCATATAAGAGATCAAAGACTCAAATAACTTTCATGGATAAAAAGATAGATCTGAGCATAAACTCAAAGTTCATCGGATTCCAACAAACACACCGCAAAAAGAGTTACATCATATGGATCTCCAAGAGACCATTGTATTGATAATCAAACAAGAGAGAGGAAGCCATCTAGCTACTAACTACGGACCCGAAGGTCTACAAAATACAACTCACGCATCATCGGAGAGGCACCAATGGACATGATGAACCCCTCTGAGATGGTGTCTAGATTGGATCTAGTGGTTCTGGAACTTGCGGCGGCTGGAATTTATTTTTGTCGACTCCCCTAGGCTTTCTGGAATATTGTGGTATTTATAGAGTAAAGAGGTGGTTCGGGAGGCAACCTAGGTGGGCACAACCCATCCAGGCGCGCCCTGGTGGGTAGTGCTCCCATCGGAGCACCCCCAGGTGGTTCTCCGGCTCACTAGATGTCTTCTGGTCCAAAAAAATCCACAAAAAGGTTCGTTGCGTTTGGACTCCATTTGATATTGATTTAATGCAATGTAAAAAACATGCAAAAAAACAACAATTGGCACTTGGCACTATGTCAATAGGTTAGTGCCAAAAATGATATAAAATGACTATAAAATGATTGTAAAACATCCAAGAATGATAATATAACAACATGGAACAATCAAAAATTATAGATACGTTGGAGAAGTATCAGCATCCCCAAGCTTAATTCTTGCTTGTCCTCGAGTGGGTAAATGATAAAAATAGAATTTTTGATGTGGAATGCTGCCTAACATGTCATCGCATATTCTTTTTCTTTGTAGCATGGACATTTGGACTTTCATATGGTTCAAACAACAATCTAGTTTTGACATGAGGACTTTAATACTCAAGCATATCAACAAGCAACCATGTCTTTCAAAATATCAATGCTAAAATAAGTTATCCCTAGCCCATTATGCTCAATCATTGATCCAATTCATGAAACACACTCGCATATTAGGTACACCCAATGCTCAAGTACGATCATAGTGCCCCCTAGTTGGTGATTTATAAGCGAACATGGAGACTCAAATTAAAAATAAAAATGCATAAAGTAAAAGAAAGGCCCTTCATGGAGAGAAGAAGGGATTTGTAGAGGTACCAGAGCTCAAAGCGAGAAACATAGAGATAAAACATTTTGGGAGGCATGCTTTTCCTGTCAACGAGAACGATCGAGTAATTCCCAATACTTTCCATGCTAGATATATCATAGGCAGTTCCCAAACAGAAATTAAAGTTTATTCCCTTTTCAACCATACTTTCACTTTCCATGTCTAGTCGTATCAACGGGTGCCTTCCATACCAACACTTTCCAAGGAATTAATATTTGACAACATAAAGTAAATTCATTTTTCATTTTGGGACTGGGCATCCCTAATACCTTTGCCTTACTCTAGTGCAATGACAAATGAATAAACACTCATCGTGAGAATAACATATCTAGCATGGAAATATATTAGCCACCCCCTATCGATTATGAGCGGTACGAGCACACAAAAGAGAAATTTATTTTGAAAATTAGAGATGGCACATACAAATTTGCTTAGAACGGCAAAAGAATACCGCATATAGCTAGGTATGGTGGACCCATGTGGCAAAATTGGTTTAAAGGATTTTGGATGCACAAGTAGTGATCATACTTAGTGCAAAATGAAGGCTAGCAAAAGATTGAGGAGCGACCAACCAAGAAACGAATAATCTCGTAAGCGAGCATTAAGCATAATTAACACCGAATAATGCACCACAAGTAGGATGTAATTTCATTGCATAACTATTGACTTTCGTGCTTGCATAGGGAATCACAAACCTTAACACCAATATTCTTACTAAACCATAATTACTCATCAACATGACTCACATATCACATCATCATATCTCAAAACTATTACAAGGAATCAAGTTTATTTTGTCCAGTGATCTTCATGAAAGTTTTTATTATATCATTCTTGGATATCTATCACTCTGGGACTAATTTTCATGTGTTGCTTTTGATAAGCTCAAACAAATATAAGTGAAGATCATAAGCATAATATTTCTTTCTCTCAAATTAATTTAAGTGAAGCAAGAGAGGATTTCTTTAAAAATTTACTAACTCTCAAATAAATCTAAGTGAAGCATGAAAGAATTTCCTCAAAATACTAAAGCACACCGTGCTCAAAAAGATATAGATGAAGCACTAGAGCAATTCCATAGCTCATAAAGATTTAAGTGAAGCATAGAGAGCAATTCTAACAAGTCATGGCATAATTTTGGCTGTCTCAAATAGGTGTGTACAGCAAGGATTCAAGACTTAAAACACAAACCAAAACAAGCAAAGACTCATATCATACAAGACGCTCCAAGCAAAACTCATAGTATGTGACGAATAAAAATATAGCTTCGAGTAAAATACCGATGGTCGTTGGAAGAAAGAGGGGATGCCACTCGGGCATCCCTAAGCTTAGTTGCTTGCTTATCTTTGGATAATAGCTTGGGATGACATGGTCATCCCAAAGCTTAGGATCTTCTTACTCCTTATTCTTTCATCCATCATAACATCACCCAAAACTTGAAAACTTCAATCACACAAAACTCAACAAAACCTTCATGAGATCCGTTAGTATAAGAAAACAAATCACTACTACAAGTACTGTTGCAACCCATTCATATTTTATTCTTGCATTATATCTACTGTATTACAACTTTTCTATGGCAAAAACTCTTCAAAGAAGACCATAGAATCATCAAAACAAGCACACAACGCAAAGAAAACAGAATCTGTCAAAAACAAAACAGTCTGTAGCAATCTGGATATTTTGAATACTTATGTAACTCCAAAAATTTAGAAAAATTAGGACCTTGTGAAAAAAATTGTATATAGATCTTCTTCAGAAATAATTGGTATTTTATCACGCTCCTGTTAAAAATGAGAATTATTTTTGCGAGGACAAAAGTTTCTGTTTCTCAGCAAGACCAAATCAACTATCACCCAACATGATCCTAAAGCCTTTTCTTGGCACAAATACTAATTAAAACACAAAAAACACAATCATTACAGTAGCATAATTGTGCAAACACTCAAGAACAGAAAGCAAAAGACAAAAATAAATTTTATTCATTGGGTTGCCTCCCAACAAGCGCTATCATTTTACGCCCCTAGCTAGGCATAAAGCAAGGATCTTAAGTTTTGTCATCTTTGTTTCTAGATACATAAGATGCCCTCATGATTGATTCATATGGTGGCCTAATTCTTTTATGCATGATTTGGTATCTTTGTAATTCTCTTCCAACTATCGGTTTGGTTTGGCCAACTTGATTGGTTTTTATTGCAATGAGAGAAGTGCTTAGCTTTGGGTTCAATCTTGTGGTGTCCTTTCCTAGTGACAGTAGGGGCAGCAAGGCACATATTGTATTGTTCCCATTGAGGATAAAAAGATGGGGTTTTCATCATATTGCTTGAGTTCATTCATCTACATCATGCCATCTTACTTAATGCATTACTCCGTTCTTTCTGAACTCAATACTCTAGATGCATGTTGGATAGCGGTCGATGTGTGGAGTAATAGTAGTAGATGCAGAATTGTTTTGGTCTACTTGACACGGATGTGATGCCTATATTCATGATCATTGCCTTAGATATTGTCATAACTTTGCGCTTTTCTATCAATTGCTCGACAGTAATTTGTTCACCCACCATATTATTTGCTATCTTGAGAGAAGCCTCTAGTGAAACCTATGGCCCCCGGGTCTATTTTCCATCATACAATTTTTACTTTCCATCATATTAGTTTCCCATTAACTATATTGCAATCTTTTACTTTTCGATCTATAAACCAAAAATACCAGAAATATTTACTTTACTGTTTATCTATCTCTATCAGATCTCACTTTTGCAAGTAACCGTGAAGGGATTGGCAATCCCTTTATTGCGTTGGGTGCAAGTTGTTTGTTTGTTTGTGCAGGTATTCGATGACTTGTGTGTTGTCTCCTACTGGATTGATATCTTGGTTCCCAAACTAAGGGAAATACTTATCTCTACTTTGCTGCATCACCCTTTTCTCTTCAAGGGAAAAACCAATCCAAGCTCCAAAAGTAGCAGGAAGAATTTTTGGCGCCATTGCCCGGGAGATCTACGCCAAGTCAAGACATACCAAGTACCCATCATAAACTCTCATCTCTTGCATTACATTATTCGCCATTCGCCTCTGGTTTTTCCTCTCCCCCACTTATAAAACGATTTTCAACCCCTCTTCCATTCGTCTTCTTCGTTTGCTTTTTGTGTTCTTGTGCGTTTGATCGCTTGTCTCGCTCCCGTGGCTAGCCCTCCCATCATTGTTAGAACTACCGATAATGAAGTTCTCAATTTTAAACAAAGGGAGGTAGAAAATTTAAAAGATGCTTGGTATAGAATTTGCAATGCTCAAAATAGATCTACTCGAAAGCAATCTACTGCCGTTCTTCTTTGCAATTTTTATGTGGGCATTACTCCTTGGAATAGACATGTTCTAGATACCATTACCAAGGGAAATTTCCTGGGTAGCCATACTTTTGATTCTTACAATGCCATGATAGATTTTCTAGGCCCCCAACCTCTTTTGATCAATGGAACTATTTTAACCTTGGAACATGTGATGCAAAGACTTATTATTATTGAGAATAAAATTGCTACCGTAGAGTTGATTGAAAATTTGGATAAAAAGATTCATAATCATATTACTCAATGTGGATCTAAAGTAGGAGTTACTTTAAAGAATCTCAGGGAAAAGGAACCCATTGTTAATGAAAATATATATCAAGATTCTACTAGAATTGACAAACTAGAAGATATTATTACCAACTTGGGTTCCGCTTCTTCCTCCATTAAAACTACTCAAAATCTTCCTCCTACTAAGATTTCCAAGTTTATTTATGTTCCTAAGAATAAGGGAGAATTTTCTAGTAAAGAAAATGAAGATCTTAAATCAATAAGTGTTCGCCCCAACTTTTTCGATATTATTAAGGAACCAATTGCTACAAGTGAATTTCTTGATTTCTTGCCTAGGAGTCTGATCATTGACAAAACCATAGGACCTTCCTAAGGATTATAAGTGTGTGACTGAGGAATTGCATACCCAAGATGACAATACCTAGATCTATTCGTGTTTTTATGCCTAGCTAGGGGCGTTATACAATAGCGCTTCTTGGGAGGCAACCCAATTTTATTTTTGTTCTTGCTTCACTTATATCTTTTTAGAGCACGGCGGTGGTTTTATTTTATAGAAATTGTTGAACTCTCATGATTCACTTATATTATTTCGAGAGTATTTAAAACATCATGGTAATTTGCTTTGGTTATAAATTTAGTCCTAATATGATAGGCATCCAAGAGGGATATAATAAAAACTTTCATATTAAAGTGCATTGAATACTATGAGAAGTTTGATTCCTTGTGATTGTTTTGAGATATAATTATGGCGATATTAGAGTCATGCTAGTGAGTAATTGTGAATTTGAGAAATACTTGTGTTAAGGTTTATGAGTCACATAGCATGCACGTATGGTGAACCGTTATGTGATGAAGTCGGAGCATGATTTATTTATTGATTGTCTTCCATATGAGTGGCGGTCGGGGACGAGCGATAGTCTTTTCCTACCAATCTATCCCCTAGGAGCATGCATGTAGTACTTCGTTTCAATAACTAATAAATTTTTGCAATAAGTATATGAGTTCTTTATGACTAATGTTGAGTCCATGGATTATACACACTCTCACCCTTCCACCATTGCTAGCCTCTCTTGTGTCGCGCAACTTTCGCCGGTACCATAAGCTCACCATATACCTTCCTCAGAACAGCCACCATATCTACCTATTATGGCATTTCCATAGCCATTCCGAGATATATTGCTATGCAACTTTCCATCGTTCTGTTTATTATGACACGTTCCATCATTGTCATATTGCTTTGCATGATCATGTAGTTGACATCGTATTTGTGGCAAAGCCACCGTTCATAATTCTTTCATACATGTCGCTCTTGATTCATTGCACATCCTGGTACACCACTGGAGGCATTCATATAGAGTCATATTTTGTTCTAAGTATCGATTTGTAATTCTTGAGTTGTAAGTAAATAAAAGTGTGTTGATCTTCATTATTAGAGCATTGTCCCATGTGAGGAAAGGATGATGGAGACTATGGTTCCCCAACAAGTCGGGATGAGACTCCGGACGAAAAAAAGAGGCCAAAAAATGCGAGAAGTCCCAAATAAAAAATGAGAGAAAAGAGAGAAGGGACAATGTTACTATCCTTTTACCACACTTGTGCTTCAAAGTAGCACCATGATCTTCATGATAGAGAGTCTCCTATGTTATCACTTTCATATACTAGTGGGAGTTTTTCATTATAGAACTTGTCTTATAAATTCCAATGATGGGCTTCCTCAAATTGCCCTAGGTCTTTGTGAGCAAGCGAGTTGGATGCACACCCACTTAGTTTTCTTTTTGAGCTTTCATAAACTTATAGCTCTGGTGTATCTGTTGCATGGCAATCCCTACTCACTCACATTGATATCTATTGATGGGCATCTCCATAGCCCATTGATACACCTAGTTGATGTGAGACTATCTCCTTCTTTCTGTCTTCTCCACAACCACCACCTTCTATCCCACCTATAGTGTTATGTCCATGGATCTCGCTCATGTATTGCATGAAAGTTGAAAAAGTTTGAGAACATCAAAAGTATGAAACAATTGCTTGGCTTTTCATCGGGGTTGTGCATGATTTGAGTATTTCGTGTGATGAAGATGGAGCATAGCCAGACTATATGATTTTGTAGGGATAAGCTTTCTTTGGCCATGTTATTTTGAGAAGACATAATTGCCTTGTTAGTATGCTTGAAGTATTATTGTTTTTATGTCAATATTAAACTTTTGTTTTGAATCTTATGGATCTGAACATTCATGCCACAATAAAGAAGTATCACATGGATAAATATGTTAGGTAGCATTCCACATCAAAAATTTTGTTTTATCATTTACCTACTCGAGGACGAGCCCGAATTAAGCTTCGAGATGCTTGATACGTCTCCAATGTATCTATAATTTTTTATTGTTCCATGCTATTGTATATTATCTGTTTTGGATGTTTTATATGCTATTTTATATTATTTTTGGGACTAACCTATTAACCTAGAGCCCAGTGCCAATTCCTGTTTTTTCCTTGTTTTGAGTTTCGCAAAAAAGGAATACCAAACGGAGTCCAAATGGAATAAAACCTTCGCAATGATTTTTCTTGGACCAGAAGACAACCAGGCGACTTAGAGATGAAGTCGGAGGAGCCACGAGGCGGTCACAATGACGGAGGGCGCGGCCCCCACCCTTGTCGGCCCCTCGTGCACCTCCTGACCTAATTCTTTTGCATGTATATACCCATATATCCCCAAACCAACAGGGGAATACACGAAAACACTTTTCTACCGCTGTAACCTTATGTACCCGTGAGATCCCATCTAGGGGCCTTTTCCGGCATCCTGCCGGAGGGGGATTCGATCATGGATGGCTTCTACATCAACTCTATTGCCCTTTCGATGAATCGTGAGTAGTTAGACCTATGGGTCCATAGCTAGTAGCTAGATGGCTTCTTCTCTCTCTTTGATTCTCAATACCATGTTCTCCTCGATGTTCTTGGAGATATATTCGATGTAATACTCTTTTGCGGTGTGTTTGCCGAGATCCGATGAATTGTGGATTTATGATCAGCTTATCTATGAATATTGTTTGAATCTCCTCTGAATTCTTTTATGCATTATTTGATATCTTTGTAATTCTCTTTGAACTATCGGTTTGGTTTGGCCAACTATATTGGTTTTTCTTGCAATGGGAGAAGTGCTTAGCTTTGGGTTCAATCTTGTGGTGTCCTTTCCTAGTGACAGTAGGGGCAGCAAGGCACGTATTGTATTTTTGCCATCGAGGATAAAAAGATGGGGTTTTCATCATATTGCTTGAGTTAATTCCTCTACATCATGTCATCTTACTTAATGCATTACTCCGTTCTTCATGAACTTAATACTCTAGATGCATGCTGGAAGCGGTCGACGTGTGAAGTAATAGTAGTAGATGCAGAATTGTTTCGGTCTACTTGACACGGACATGATGCCTATATTCATGATCATTGCCTTCGATATTGTCATAACTTTGTGCTTTTCTATCAATTGCTCGGCAGTATTTATTCACCCACCATATTATTTGCTATCTTGAGAGAAGCCTCTAGTGAAACCTATGGCACCCGGGTCTATTTTCCATCATACAAGTTTTACTTTCCATCATATTAGTTTCCGATTTACTATTTTGCAATCTTTTACTTTCCGATCTATAAACAAAAAATACTTACTTTACCATTTATCTATCTTTATCAGATCTCACTTTTGCAAGTAACCATGAAGGGCTTGACAACCCCTCTATCGTGTTGGGTGCAAGTTGTTTGTTTATTTGTGCAGGTATTCGGTGACTTGTGTGTTGTCTCCTACTGGATTGATAACTTGGTTCTCAAACCGAGGGAAATATTTATCTCTACTTTGCTGCATCGCCCTTTCCTCTTCAAGGGAAAAACTAGCGCAAGCTCAAGAAGTAGCAAGCTAGTCTAGTAGAGGCTTACTAGGGACATGGTGTTTGTTTATGTATTCACACATGTATTTAAGTTTCCGATCAATACAATTCTAGCATGAATAATAAACCTTTATCATGAATATGTAAATATAAAATAACAACTTTAGTATTGCCTCTAGGGCATATTTCCTTCACTCTCCCACTTGCACTAGAATCAATAATCTAGTTCAGGTCGTCATGTGATTAACACCCATAGTTCACATCGCCATGTGACCAACACCTGAAGAGTTTACTAGAGTCAATAATCTAGTTCACATCGCCATGTGATTAACACTCAAAGAGTACTAAGGTGTGATCATGTTTTGCCTGTGAGAGAGGTTTCGTCAACGGCTCTGCCACATTCAGATCCGTATGTATTTTGCACATTTCTATGTCCATAATGTTCTGCATGTAGCTACTCTAGCTAATTGCTCCCACTTTCAATATGTATCCAGATTGAGACTTAGAGTCATTTGGGTCGGTGTAAAAGCTTGCATCAACGTAACCCTTTACGACGAACACTTTGTTACCTCCATAACCGAGAAACATTTCCTTAGTCCTCTTTAAGGTAACTAAGGATAATTTCGATCGTTGTCCAGTGATCTACTCCTGGATCACCAATGTACTCCCTTGCCAAACTCATGGCTAGGCACACAGTAAGTCTGGTACACAATAGGCATACTTTATAGAACCTACGGCTGAGGCATAGGGAATGACTTTCATTCTCTCTCTATCTTCTACCGTGGTCGGGCTTTGAGTCTTGCTCAACTTCACACCTTGCAACACAGGCAAGAACCCTTTCTTTGACTGATCCATTTTGAACTTCTTCAAAATCTTGTCAAGGTATGTGTGTTGTGAAAGTCCTATTAAGCGTCTCGATCTATCCCTATAGATCTTGATGCCCAATATATAAGTAGCTTCACCGAGGTCTTTCATTGAAAAATTCTTATTCAGGTATCCTTTTATGCTATCAAGAAATTATGTATCATTTCCAATCGATAATCTATCATCCACATATAATATCAGAAATGCTACAAACCTCCCACTCACTTTCTTGTAAATACATGCTTCATCATAAGTCTGTATAAAACCATATGATTTGATCACCTCATCAAAGCGTATATTCCAACTCCGAGATGCTTGCACCAGTCCATAGATGGATCGATGGAGCTTGCACACTTTGTTAGCACATTTAGGATCGACAAAACCTTCTGTTTGCATCATATACAACTATTCTTTACGAAATCCATTAAGGAATGAAGTTTTGATGTTCGTTTGCCAAATTTCATAATTATAAAATGTGGCAATTGCTAATATGATTCAGACTGACTTAAGCATCGCTATGGTTGAGAAGGTCTCATCGTAGTCAACCCCTTAAACTTGTCGAAAACCTTTTGTGACAAGTCAACCTTTGTAGATGGTGACATTACCATCAGCGCATGTCTTCTTCTTAAAGATCCATTTATTCTCAATGGCTTGTCGATCATGGGGAAAGTCCACCAAAGTCCACACTTAGTTCTCATACATGGATCCTATCTCAGATTTCATGGCCTCAATCCATCTATCGGAATCTGGGCTCGTCATAGCTTCTTCATAGTTTTGTAGCTTCGTCGTGGTCTAGTAACATGACTTCCAGGACAGGATTACCGTACCACTCTGGTGTGGAACGTGCTCGGTTCAACCTATGAGCTCTAGTATCAACTTGATCTGAAGTTTCATGATCATCATCATTAGCTTCCTCTCTAGTTGGTGTAGGCATCACGGGAACGGATTTCTCTGATCTACTACTTTCCAAATTGAGAGAAGGTACAATTACCTCATCAAGTTCTACTTTCCACCCACTCACTTCTTTCGAGAGAAACTCCTCTAGAAAGGATCCATTCTTGGCAACAAAGATCTAGCCTTCGGATCTATGGTAGAACGTGTACCCAATTGTTTCCTTAGGGTATCCTATGAAGACGTACTTCTCCAATTTGGTTTTGAGCTTATCAGGCTCAAGCCTTTTGACATAAGTGTGGCAACCCCAAACTTTAAGAAATGACTGCTTAGGTTTCTTGCCAAACCACAGTTCATACGGTGTCGTCTCAACGGATTAGATGGTGCCCTATTTAACGTGAATGTGGTTGTCTCTAATGTATAACCCCAAAACGATAGTGGTAAATTGGTAAGAGACATCATAGATCACACCATATCTAATAAAGTACGGTTACAACATTCAGACACACCATTATGCTGTGGTGTTCCAGGTGGTGTGAGTTGTGAAACAATTCCACATTGTTTTAAATGAAGGCCAAACTCGTAACTCAAATATTCACCTCCGCGATCAGATCATAGAAACTTTATTTTCTTGTTACGATGATTCTCCACTTCACTCTAAAATTCTTTGAACTTTTCAAATGTTTCAAACTTGTGTTTCATTAAGTAGATATACTCATGTCTGCTCAAATCATTTGTGAAGGTTAGAAAATAATGATACCCGTTGCGTGCCTCAACACTCATCGGACCGCATACATTGGTATGTATTATTTCCAATAAGTCATTGGCTCGCTCCATTGTTCCAGAGAACGGAGTTTTAGTCATCTTGCCGATAAGGCATGGTTCGCAAGTATCAAATGATTCATAATCAAGTGATTCCAAAAGTCCATCTGCATGGAGTTTCTTCATGCGCTTTACACCAATATGACCTAAACGGAAGTTCCACAAGTATGTTGCACTATCATTATCGACTTTGCATCTTTTGGCATCAATATTATGAATATGTGTATCACTATGATCGAGATTCAATAAACCATTCACATTGGGTGTATGACCATAGAAGGTTTTATTCATGTAAATAGAACAACAATTATTCTCTACTTAAATGAATAAACATATTGCAATAAACATGATCTAATCATATTCATGCTCAACGCAAACACCAAATAACATTTATTTAGGTTCAACACTTATCCCGAAGGTAGAGGGAGTGTGCGATGGTGATCATATCAACCTTGGAATCATTTCCAACACACATTGTCACCTCACTTTTAACTAGTCTCTGGAACTCCTGTTTCGAGTTACTAATCTTAGCAACTAAACCAGTATCAAATACCTAGGGGTTACCACGAACACTAGTAAAATACACGTCAATAACATGTATATCAAATATACATTTGTTCACTTTGCCATCCTTCTTATCCGCCAAGTATTTAGGGTAGTTCCACTTCCAGTGACCATTCTCTTTGCAGTAGAAGGACTCAGTTTCAGGCTTAGGTCCAGCTTTGGGATTCTTCACAGGAGTGGAAACTTGCTTGCCATTCTTATTGAAGTTCCCTTTCTCTCCCTTGCCCTTTTTCTTGAAACAAGTGGTCTTGTCAACCATCAATACTTGATGCTATTTCTTGATTTCTACCTTTGCTGATTTCAGCATCGCAAAGAGCTCGGGAATCGTTTTCATCATCCCTTGCATATTAGTTTATCACGATGCTCTAGTAGCTTGGTGATAGTGACTATAGAACTCTATCAATCACTATCTTATCTGGAAGATTAACTCCCACTTGATTCAAGCGATTGTAGTACCCAGACATTCTGAGCACATGCTCACTGGCTAAGCTATATATTCTCCTCCATCTTGTAGGCAAAGTACTTGTCAGAGGCTCATACATCTTGACACGGGCATGAGTCTGAAATACCAATTTCAGCTCTTGGAACATCTCATATGCTCCGTGGCGTTCAAAAAGTTTTTGAAGTCCCAGTTCTAAGCCGTAAAGCATGGCGCACTAAACTATCAAGTAGTCATCATATTGAGCTTGCAAAACGTTCATAACATTTGCATCTGCTCCTGCAACAGGTTTGCCACCTAGTGGTTCATCAAGGACATAATTCTTATGTGAAGCAATGAGGATAATCCTCAGATTATGGACCCAGTCCGCATCAATGCTACTATCATCTTTCAACTTAGTTTTATCTAGGAACATATCAAAAAACATATGAGCTATATCGCGAGCTATTGATCTACAACATAGATACGAAAAACTATAAGACTAAGTTCATGATAAATTAAGTTTAATTAATCATATTACTAAATAACTCCCACTTAAATAGACATCCCTCAAGTCATCTAAGTGATACGTGATCCAAATCAACTAACCCATGTCCAATCATCACGTGAGATGGGGTAGTCATCAATGGTGAACATCTCTATGCTGATCATATCTACTATATGATTCACGTTCGACATTTCAGTCTCCAGTGTTCCGAGGCCATGTCTGTACATGGTAGTCTCGTCAAGTTTAACCCAAGTATTCTGCATGTGCAAAACTGCCTTGCACCCATTGTATGCGAACGTAGAGTCTATCACACCCGATCATCACATGGTGTCTCGAAACGACGAACTGTAGCAGCAGTGCATACTCAGAGAGAACACTTTTACCTTGAATTTTAGTGAAGGGGTCATCTTATAATGCTACTACCATACTAAGCAAAATAAGATGCATAAAAGATAAACATCACATGCAATCAAAATATGTGACATGATATGGCCATCACCACCTTGTGCTTTTGATCTCCATCTCCAAAGCATCGTCATAATCTCCATCGTCACCGGCTCGACACCTTGATCTCCATCATTGCGTCGTGGTCGTCTCTGATATGTCCATTTTTCATCATGTTTACCTACTATTATTTATAATGTTTTATCCATAATAATGCTTTTTGGAGTAATTCTAATGCCTTTTCTCTCATAATTTGCAAGGTACACACAAAGAGGGAGAATTCCGACAGCTGGAAATCTGGACCTGAAAAAGCTACGTCAAGCTACCTATTCTACACAACTCCAAATGATCTGAAACTTTACAGAGATCTATTATGGAATATATAAGAAATATTGGAGTCAATAAGTACCAAAGGGGGCCCATGGGTGCGCACAACCCACCTGGGCGCGCCAGGGAGCCCAGGCACGCCCTGGTGGGTTGTTCCCTCCTCGGCCCACCTCTGGTGCCCATCTTCTGGTATACAAGTCATTTTTGACCTAGAAAAAATAATGAGAGGACTTTTGGGACAGAGCACCGCCGTCTCGAGGCAGAATTTGGGCAGGAGCACTTTTGCCCTCCGGCGAGTGATTCCGTCGGGGGAACTTCCCTCCCGGAGGGGGAAATCATCGTCGTCATCATCACCAACAACTCTCCCATCTTAGGGAGGGAAATGTCCATCAACATCTTCAATAGCACCATCTCCTCTCAAACCCTAGTTCATCTCTTGTGTTCAATCTTTGTACCGGAACTATAAATTGGTGCTTGTGGGTGACTAGTAGTGTTGATTACATCTTGTAGTTGATTACTATATTGTTTATTTGGTGGAAGATTGTATGTTCAGATACATTATGCTATTTAATACCCCTCTGATCTTGAGCATGTTTATCACTTGTGAGTAGTTACTTTTGTTCTTGAGGTCACGGGAGAATTTGTGTTGCAAGTAATCATGTGAACTTGATATGTGTTCGATATTTTGATAGTATGTATGTAGTGGTTCCCTTAGTGGTGTCATGTGAACATCGACTACCTGACACTTCACCATATTTTGGCCTAAGGGAATGCATTGTGGAGTAGTTATTGGATGATGGGTTGCGAGAGTGATAGAAGCTTAAACCCTAGTTTATGCGATATTCCGTAAGGGACCGATTAGATCCAAAAGTTTAATGTTATGGTTAGAATTTATTCTTAATACTTTTCTCGTAGTTGTGGATGCTTGCGAGGGGGTTAATCATAAGTAGGAGCTTTGTTCAAGTAAGAACATCACCTAAGCACCGGTCCACCCACATATCAAATTATCAAAGTAGAGAACTCGAATCGAATCAACATGATGAAAATGACTAGATGAAATTCCCGTGTACCCTCAAGAACGCTTTGCTTATTATAAGAGACTGTTTTGGCCTGTCCTTTGTGTAACACTCCAAAAAAATTATTTGGTTTTATCAAATTCTTTATTTAGTTGGAAGGAGGTTATTTTAAAAAAAATTAAAAGACTCTCCTTCTCAAAATTTTCATTTGTGACAAGTATTTTTTTTGTGGGTTCTTCCAAATCTTGATCTTTGGTCTTACGGGTTTTTCATCTTGTGTTGGCTCAACACAAATAATCTTGGAAGGTTTTTCCAACTCCTTTTTATTAAAAAGAATTCCTATAAATTATGGATTTATTCTTCCCCATTCAAAAAAAATTCTCTCTTGCCATGGCCTATATAGAAAATTTTCTTCCAAAACCCACCTCCCTACTTTGGGTCAAGTCAAGCATCAAGTCCAGCAAGGTTCAACTTCTCCTAGATTTTTATTTCTATTTGTTTTAACCTCAAAATCATTTCCTATCATTTATTTGGACTTCGGTGGTTTACAAAGGAACTACCAGATTTCCTTTGAGTCTTGGTCCCAAATAAACTCCCCTGGCTAGTCCTTAGTACCCTCAACCTAGATCCATCAAGATCTCCTAGTCCACAGTTCAAATTTTTCAAAATTTTCTTGCTGCAAGTTTGGACCAGATTTGCCATTTTTGGTGAAATTCATTCTTTTTCTTTTCCTAAAAATCTGAGATAATTCAGGCAGTCTCCAGATGCATCAAGAGATCACCTCACCAAGTCCTAGCTCAAGAAAATTTTTCCACATGCTTAAAACATTTTGTCGAACAGCTGGTGTGCGCTGTTTCTGTTCAAATTCAGAGTTCAGTGTTTAGTTCAGTCGACAGTGTCGTTTTCTTCACAACCGTGGCATCAATCTCGCCAGTGCACGCGTTGGCGCCTTGCTCCCTGCTCCTCATTCTTATCCAGTGCGCCGCACGGTCGTTCGAAATGGCGCAAGCATCGGTGGCAACGTGTCTCGCCAACGCCGGTGTCTTCCGCGGTGGCAGAACCACCCGTGGCGGTCAGCAGGGGCCAGCCCTGCCATACGGCGCCGTCCAGCACCGCCCACACCACCAGGAGCCTCCGCGTGGCCGTCCTCTTCCCCGTGTGTGCTGCAGAACAGTCACCGTGGCCTGAGAGGCGTAGAGCGCACTCTCTGCCGCTGATGAGCCCGTGAGGCCATTCCTTCGAAGGCTTGGAGTATCGCCCAAGTTGTACCAAGATTAGGCGTTGGATGGAGCCAGTGGACCAATCCGAAGATGCCCAGTCACCTAAACCTCCAGCCCGACCACTGCCTCACCATAATCGCTCGCCGGAGTAATCCCGTTCTTGGCAACCGCCTCGGGCCGGCTATAAATGGAGGCCCCGAGCTCGTTCTCGACCCAGCACCTCCCCTCCTCGCCTCAGAACCTTGCCCCGATCATCAGAAGGCCTCAGGAGAGCCTTCTTCGCCGACTCCGGTCGCCCCGGTCCGCTTTGGGCTCTGGCAAGATTCTCTCTGGTGAGAGCACTCCCGCCTCCCAAACCTTGTCAGCAACCTCCTAGTCCACTACCTCGTCTAACTCGAGCCCCAATTTGACGTTTGCAGCCCTCCTCGGTGGGATCCATCACCGCCCGAACCACCGTCTGCCGGAGTGGAGGCCGCCATCGACGTGGTGCTCGCCGACGACCAACTCCACCACCCACAGACGTGGGAGAGCTCTGTGAGTCCGTAGGTACCCTCCATTCCCCCTACCTCACCGTGGATCGACGCCGGCGGCCACCGCGAGCATCGGGCGCTAGTGTACTCTGTTTTAGATTTCAAACCTGACGGGTGGGACCCCCTCGTCAGCCTCTCCTCTCTTATTCGAACCATTTTCTGAAAGCGCCTTCGGGCAAAGTATGTGTTCCCTTTGGGTTGGCGTATTTACAACCAAAGCATTTTCTTTTTTTCTAAACTAGCCCCTGGATAGTTTCTATTTCATCACAGATTAGTCCCTGGACTAAAACCTTTATAACTTTAAAAAAATATGATTTGGAGTTGATTCTTTTTCTGTCATCTTTATTTTTCTATCTAGTTTTTTATAATATTTATTTGAAAAATATTTGGAACAATTTTTATGCACACACGGTATTTACGTTAGTATCCGATTTCTTTTATACCGTAGATACCGGAGGAGGTGACGGAGCCTCCAACTTCGCCGAGCTAGACTCCGACTACTCTGAACCAAGCAAGCATGTTTGAACCTTTGATATGATGAGTGTTTTGCATGTTTGCTTGAGTAGTTTTCTCGTGGCATGATTATATAAGCAATTGTGAATGTTATATTGCATGCAAGGCGAGCTACAAGTGAACTTCAAAATTTGATGTGTTCATATGATGGTGATATAACCTGATCATGTGGTGGCATGATAGGTTGTAAGCTGGTATTGTTGAAGCATGCCAGTCTTATGTCAACCGTTTAAATCCAGCATTAACGTGGAGCAAGTCATGTCCCGTTCGTCCCCTTTTCGTGCTGCCACATGTCTTCTGGAAAGAATGCGGTCTAGTCAATTGCAAACCTCTTTCCTTGTACACACCAAATAGAGGGGCCGTGATGAGGGTTCCATGGCCCTGGATTGAAGCCCGTCATCCGGTCAGGGGGCATGGGTGTTTCCGGTTGGGACCGAGAGGGGGGCACCCCTTAGAGCGCACGAATATAAATTTGATCCCATGCAACTCGAGGTTGTAGCCTCCCCGTCTCAGAGTTTTTCTTGAACATTGCCTAGGGTGATTCCTGGCAGCAGAATCTGGAATGGGTGTGTAGTGGTTAGATGTGTTTCTTCTAAAATACCATAAACAGAACTAGTCCTTTGTGACTACTGAAATCCGTTGGCTGTGGGTAAAGAGTACAAACTCTATAGAGTCAAAACCATTCGAGTAACCATGTCCATGATCAAGGACTTTGATCAACGTATCAGTGTCAGTCTGAGTGTCAGTCTCAGTGACAGTCTCCGGAGAATAAACGTGAAACTGAGGGTGGTAAACCCGGCTGAATGTTATTCCTGTGGATGGACTAACCAGTTTATTATTATGTACTGAGTATTTCCTTGGGATGATTTAAATTCATGAGCTACTTGAATTCGAATGATGAAATATAAGCCCTTTATGTGATGTCGCTCAGACATCCGACTGTGGCATTCTTGTTATTTACTTTTGATATAAGCCCTTTATGTGATGTCGCTTAGATGTCCGACTGTGGCATTCTTCTTATTTACTTTTGAATATAAGCCCTTTATGTGATGTCGCTCAGACGTCCAACTGTGGCATTCTTGTCATTTACTTTTGATATAAGCCCTTTATGTGATGTCGCTCAGACGCCCGACTGTGGCATCCTTGTTATTTACTTTCATTATAAGCCCTTTTCAAGATGTCGCTTAGACGTCCAACTGTGGCACGTACTGTCATTTATGTTTCAGTATAAGCCCTTTATGTGGTGTCGCCCTGACGCCCGACTGTGGCATGTTAATTTATTTTTCCTTTCAAGGCGTCGCTTCAGACACCCGATTGGTCTTCAGCTATTTTATTGGGATTTCGGGAGGACTACCGCCTGACTTCCTTTCATTTATCGTGCAGTGCAATTTTATTACATGAGTGTGCATTACTAATCTACTCATGTGCATCATGTTTGCATTTGTTATATATTATGTCCAAACTGTCTTGCGAGTACATTCAAAGTACTCACCTGGCTTGTTGATTTGGCCAGATGTTGACGAAGGCGATCTTATGGATGAAGAGTTCGATAGCGAGTCCGACGCCTAGAGGAGTCCCAGTCAATCCCGTGCGATCCTGAAGTTGGTCACTTGTATTATATACACTTCCGCTACCCAAATAAAAATCATTGAGCCACACTCCGACGCTTAATGAGCTGTAAGATTTTGGAGTCATGTCACCCACTTCACTGTGACATTTCCACCACCACTTTTATTACGAGTCAGTAGTTATGCCACCATACCCTTTGTGTCATATCCGCCTTTATGTATAATATCGGCGTCCTTGTAATAAATTGTTGAGCAGCCTCAGCTCAACCTTGTATAATATTTAGTACTTCTGGATTTCTGTATCAAGGATTTGTCTACCAGTGAGGATGATTCTTCTATATTGGTCTGATATAATGGTCGGCTTTTCAATAAATGTTTTATTGGAAAACCGGTCTTGACAACCTTGGTATCAGAGCCAGGCTGACTGTAGGAAGCCACTTGGTGCGATCGCTAATCAGTTATTAGCGTAATAAGTGCTATTTTAACACTTTGCAATTGTAGCAATTTTCTGTTAGTCATCATAAATTTATGAATTGACTATCTGGAATTTTTGTCTACTTTTGTAGATGGCTGGCAGCGACTGTGAGTCATAGGTGTTCGCCAATGTACCTGAGGGGTTTATCAAACTTCTCGACTCCATCACCAAGGTCGTGATCGGGCCATCGACTCATCCGGAGTTCACACTCTACCATCACAAGATCAGTGACAGTGTGTCTATGCACTAGGTCGCGGTGCAATTCAAGGGAGGACGTTCTGAGTCACGCCGCTTCCGATTTGTGGGAAGGGCCATGCCTACGAAGAGGCATGCCATGCAGATGACTACCCGTGAGGCGATAGCATGTCTCCGGGATGCCCTCCCTTCGATGAAGACTCGTCGCTACCGCTACCTCCAATGCCACGTGCCCTACACATGTCACTATGCGTTCGCTTGCGCTAGGGGGGAAAGAGATGAGGCTATTGAAATGTTGGTTGAGTATCTCAAAGCTCTCGAGGTAGCTTTTGATAACCTTGTGGACGACTTTGTGGCTGCTCGTATGGACTTCGTGCAGGGTTGTTCCACCAACAGGAGGGAGCTCCTCCATACAGCACCACCCCTGACTTATGTCTCGTCCTCAGCATCCTATACACCTGCCATCTTAGCCACCGCTCGTCGCCTGCCTACCACTGAGGAGTTTGACCAAGTCATTGCTCCTACTCCGGTCAGTGCTGCACCTCCTGCCGCACCCACACCAGCTCCTCAACCTAGTACTTCGCGCCTGGAGCCTATTAGTAAGGAGGAGGTTGAGTCTCCGGCATCACTGGGTCTTACCCTCGGCAGGCCGAGGGAAGTTTTCACCATCTCCGACTGAGTGCGCCTAGCAGCCGTGCGATGTACCAGCTTTTATGATATGTTTATATGTATATAGGTTTGGTGAGAAGTAGTTTGTGCGCGCATCATGTAGGAACTCAGAGAAGTGCACTAGCCTAAATAACATGTCAGGAATGTGTACGCACATCCTGAGTGATGTATTGTATAATTATGGCTTGCGTGTAAGATATGTACTGAGCAGTCCTTCTCCATGCGCAATCAAGTATTTTTCTTAAAAAAAATTGAGTTCTTAAAAATTCTGCCTTTGCAAAAAAATTATTTATTTTTGCCACTCAGTTTTTCTCATGAGTTCTGCAAAAATACCCCAGAGTGGAAAATGCCTCATCCCTGGACTCGTTCCATGCCAAGCCCGCCAGAAGAATATTATGGTACCCAGACAAGTAACAATTTCACACAGGGGCAGTCAAGTCAGCAAGGCAGTGAAGCAGCATTTTCTCAAGTATGCCGCCTTTTTGAGCAAAGCCAGCAGCAGCATCAAGAAATGATGAACCATGTTATCAATATGGGAAATCACCGTGAACCATATCAGCAGCATTCCAAATTTTCTGAACTACAAAAGACACGTCCCCTAACGTTCTCTCACACTGATAGACCTCTTGAGGCCGATGATTGGCTTCGAGACATTAAAAGGAAGTTAATTATTGCACAATGTTCAAACCATGAGAAGGTACTTTATGCACCTCACTACCTCACTGGAGCAGCTGCATCATGGTGGGAAAATTTCCTACACATGCACCCCAATGAAAATAACATCACCTGGGAAGAATCTAAAGAAGGTTTTCATGGGGCGCACATTCCCAAGAGCATTATGAAGATCAAGAAAAGGGAGTCTGATGACCTAAAGCAGAGAAGCATGACAGTGACTGAGTACAATAGTCAGTTTACTAAATTATCTCGTTATGCCAACGAAGAGAATATGACTGAAAATAAAAAGATGGAAAAATTTCTGGACGGTCTGGCACCAACACTTAAATGCCAGCTGGTCGTACACACCTTTCCGGATTTCAAAACACTTGTGGACAAAGCTATTACATTGGAAAATGAGCACCGCAGCTTGGAGGATTTTCGCAAGCGCAAAAGGGACAAGACTACTCATGCTCGCAACAACCGGAACAAGACTGATCTTCAGAAAACTGGAGCGAACAAATCCACAACCACAGTTCCACACCCAAAAAAAATTCATGCAAGAGACAAGGATTTTACATATCGCCCAGGTGTTACTTGCTACGCTTGTGGAGAGGAAGGACACTATGCCAAACAGTGCCCAAAGCCAAGAAACTCGGTCCCCAAGCCGAACAACAGTGGAAATAATTCAACACCCAAGCGTAACAACTTCAACCCCAATAACAATCACAGGAAGGGTCACTTGAACCATGTGACCAAGGAGGAAGCACATAATGCCCCGGATATCATACTCGGTATGTTCCCTGTCAACACAATACCTGACATGGTTTTGTTTGATTCTGGAGCTTCTCACTCGTTCATTTCAAAGAAATTTGCTTTGCAACATGATTTTTCGATGCTTCCCTTGGAAAAATCCATGACCATCAAGTCCCCCGGGATTAAGCAAATCACTCAGAGTTACTGCCAAGGTGTGGTTATTGAGATTGAGGGACTAAAGTTTCAGGCAAACCTCATTGTATTGGAAAATAAGGGACTGGATGTTATCCTAGGAATGGACTGGTTAACCACCAACAAGGGATTTATCGACTGCTTCAATCGGACTGTAATTCTTACTCATCATCACGGGAAGACGATAAAAGTTTCAGCTCTAGAAAGGCCAATATCACGGAAACCAAGGTTGAACAAGGTGGACATTTCGGAGTTAAGAAAAGTTCCAGTGGTGTGTGAGTTCCCTGGCGTATTTCCCGAAGAACTACCAGGCATGCCACCAGACCGGGAAATAGAGTTCATCATTGAACTAGCACCTGGAACCACCCCCATTTACAAGAAGCCCTATAGAATGGCTCCCTCCGAGTTGGTAGAATTAAAGAAGCAAATAAAACAATTACTAGACAAGGGATTTATACGGGCCAGCTCCTCACCTTGGGGTTCACCGGTATTATTTGCCAAGAAAAAGGATGGGACACTGATATTATGTATAGACTATCGAGCACTCAACATGGTCACCATCAAAAACAAATATCCGATGCCACGGATAAATGATTTATTTGACCAGCTCGCACAAGACAAAGTTTTCTCAAAAAATGATTTAAGGTCGAGGTATCATCAATTAATAGTACGGACAGAAGATATCCCTAAGACAGCATTCACCACTAGATACGGGTTATATGAGTTTACAGTAATGCCGTTTGGACTGACAAACGCCCCCGCATATTTTGTCCACCTCATGAACAAAGTGTTTATGAGATTCATGGACAATTTTATTGTGGTGATATTCTGGTATACTCTAAGACACCAGAAGAACATGCTGAACATCTCAGAATTGTACTGGGAGAATTAAGGAAACATCAATTATACGCCAAATTCAGCAAATGTGAATTTTGGTTAGGACAGGTTGGTTTTCTAGGCCACATATTGACCCAAGAAGGTGTTGCCGTGGACCCAGAAAAAGTCAAGGCCGTACTTGGCTGGAAACCACCAGCCAACGTGACAGATGTACGAAGTTTCCTGGGGATGGCTGGATATTACTGAAGGTTTATTGAGGGGTTCTCCACCATAGCAAAACCAATGACACAGTTACTCAAGAAGGATAAGAAATTTGTATGGACTGAAGCTTGCAAGAAAAGTTTCCAAGAACTCAAAAGGAAATTAACAACATCACTAGTATTGGTTGTACCAGACATACACAAAAGTTTTGAAGTATATTGTGACGCATCCCGGAAGGGCCTCGGATGCGTACTAATGCAAGAAGGCAAAGTAGTCGCATACGCTTCCCGGCAACTACGAAAGCATGAAGAAAATTATCCTACTCATGAGTTGGAATTAGCGGCAGTCATTCATGCACTCAAAGAGTGGATGCACTTTTTGCTTGGAAATCATTGTGAAATATATACGGACCATAAAAGCCTCAAATATATTTTCACACAAGCAGAACTCAATTTACGGCAATGGCGCTGGTTAGAATTAGTGAAAGATTATGACGTTGGCATTCACTACCATCTAGGAAAGGCGAATGTAGTGGCAGATGCTCTTAGTCGAAACCCCAGCTCGGGCAACGACCGTCTACAGAACTTGAGACCTGAATTTCAGCAGGAGTTCGCTAAACTCAACTTGGTGATGGTCACTGAAGGCAATGTGTCAAATTTGGAAATACAGCCCACCCTAATGGAACAGATTAAGAAGGCTCAGCATGGACACCCCAGCATCAAAGGCATAAAAAGAAAAGTGAGCCTGGGCAAGGCCTCAGAATTTGTCATAGATGATAAGGGAATATTATGGTACCGAGACAGACTTTGCGTACCAAATATAGAGGACCTCAAACGGCAAATTCTAGCCGAAGGCCACACCGCTCCATATTCAATCCACCCTGGAGGAACCAAAATGTACAAGGACATTCAGGAAAAAATTTGGTGGCACGGCATGAAGAGGGATATAGCCACATTCATTGCATGTTGTGATTCATGTCAGCGCATTAAAGCCAAGCACCAAAAACCAGCAGGACTATTACAACCAATCAAGATACCTGAGTGGAAATGGGACGAAATTGGAATGGATTTTATTGTCGGAATACCTCGGTCACGACACGGAAATGATGCCATATGGGTCATCACAGATAGATTAACTAAGGTGGCACATTTCATCCCAGTAAATACAACCCACACCACTCAGAAGCTTGCCAAACTTTATCTCTCCCATATAGCTTGTCTGCATGGAATTCCAAAGACCATAATATCCGATAGAGGCACTCAATTCATCTCTAGATTTTGGGATCATTTACAACAAGCTCTGGGAACTCAACTAGTATTCAGTACAGCATACCACCCCCAGACTGGAGGGCAAACTGAACGTGTGAACCAAATTCTAGAGGACATGCTAAGAGCATGTGTTCTCACCTATGGAGCCAGTTGGGAAGAAAGCTTGCCGTATGCCGAGTTCGCATACAACAACAGTTACCAAGCCGTCTACAAATGGCACCTTTTGAAGCATTGTACGGGTGAAGATGTCGTACCCCATTAAATTGGTTAGAAACAGGAGACAGTCATATCTTCGGCCCATACATGCTCAAGGAAGCTGAGGAAAAAGTTAGACTAATCAGGGACCGACTCAAGACAGCCCAGAGCCGACAAAAGAGTTATTACGATCAAAAACATCGTGAAGTCAGCTTTGAACCCGGTGAATATGTGTATCTACGAGTATCTCCTATGAGGGGCCTGCAATGATTCAAAGTTAAAGGAAAGCTAGCACCACGGTTTATTGGACCCTTCTGTGTGATTGCACGAAGAGGCACAGTGGCCTACCAGCTAGACCTACCCGAAGAACTGTCAGACGTCCACGACATGTTCCATGTCTCACAATTGAGGAAATGTGTAAGCAACCCAGAAAAGCATGTATCTCACGAGAACATTGACATGCAACCAGACCTCACCTACACGGAACGTCCAATAAAAATATTGGGGGAGTCCGAAAGGAGGACCCGTCAGAAAACAATTAAGTTTTTCAAGGTTCAGTGGAGCAATCACACCGAGGATGAAGCAACATGGGAAAGAGAAGATTTTCTTCGGACAGAGTACCCACACCTATTTGAGGATCAACTGAAATCTCGGGGACGAGATTTTTCCTAAGGGGGTAGGTGTTGTAACACTCCAAAAAATTTGATTTGGTTTTATCAAATTCTTTATTTAGTTGGAAGGAGGTTATTTAATTTTTTTTAAAAGACTCTCCTTCTCAAAATTTTCATTTCTGACAAGTTTTTTGTGTGGGTTCTTCCAAATCTTGATCTTTGGTCTTAAGGGTTTTTCATCTTGTGTTGGCTCAACACAAATAATCTTGGAAGGTTTTTCCAACTCCTTTTTATTAAAAAGAATTCCTATAAATTATGGATTTATTGTTCCCCATTCAAAAAAAATTCTCTTGCCATGGCCTATATAGAAAATTTTCTTCCAAAACCCACCTCCCTACTTTGGGTCAAGTCAAGCATCAAGTCCAGCAAGGTTCAACTTCTCCTAGATTGTTATTTCTATTTGTTTTAACCTCAAAATCATTTCCTGTCATTTATTTGGACTTTGGTGGTTTACAAAGGAACTACCAGATTTCCTTTGAGTCTTGGTCCCAAATAAACTCCTCTGGCTAGTCCTTAGTACCCTCAACCTAGATCCATCAAGATCTGCTAGTCCATAGTTCAAATTTTTCAAAATTTGTTTGCTGCAAGTTTGGACCAGATTTGCCATTTTTGGTGAAATTCATTCTTTTTATTTTCCTAAAAATTTGAGATAATTCAGGTAGTCTCCAGATGCATCAAGAGATCACCTCACCAAGTCCCAGCTCAAGAAAAAAATTCCACATGCTTAAAACATTTCGTTGAACAGCTGGTGTGCACTGTTTCTATTCAAATTCAGAGTTCAATGTTCAGTTCAGTCGACAGTGTCGTTTTCTTCAGAACCGCGGCGTCAATCTTGCTAGTGCACGCGTTGGCGCCTTGCTCCCTTCTCCTCCTTCTTATCCAGTGCGCCGCACGGTCGTTTGGACGGGCGCAAGCGTCGGTGGCGACATGTCTCGCCAATGCCGGCATCTTCCATGGTGGCAGAACCGCCCTTGGCGGTTAGCAGGGGCCAGCCCTACCATACGGCGCCGTCCAGCACCGCCCACACCACCAAGAGCCTCCGCGTGGCCTTCCTCTTCCCCGTGTGTGCTGCAGAACAGCCACCGTGGCCTGAGAGGCGCAGAGCGCGCTCTCTGCCGCCAACGAGCCCGTGAGGCCGTTCTGTCAAAGGCTTGGAGTATCGCCCAAGTTGTACCAAGATTAGGCGTTGGATGGAGCCAGTGGACCAATCTGAAGATGCCCAGTCACCTAAACCTCCAGCCCGACCACTGCCTCACCGTAATCGCTCACCGGAGTAATCCCGTTCTCGGCAACCGCCTTGGTCCGGCTATAAATGGAGGCCACGAGCTCGTTCTCGACCCAGCACCTCCCCTCCTTGCCTCAGAACCTCGCCACGATCATCAGAAGGCCTCGGGAGAGCCTTCTTCCCCGACTCTGGCCGCCCCGATCCGCTTCGAGCTCCGACAAGATTCTCTCTGGTGAGAGCACCCCCGCCTCCCAAACCTTGTCAGCAACCTCCTAGTCCACTACCTCGTCTAACCCGAGCCCCAATTTGACGTTTGCAGCCCTCCTTGGTGGGATCCATCACCGCCCAAACCACCGTCCGCCGGAGTGGAGGCCGCCATCGACGTGGTGCTCGCCGACGACCAACTCCACCACCCACAGACGCGGGAGAGCTCAATGAGTCCGTAGGTACCCTCCATTCCCCCAACCTCGCCGCGGATCGACGCCAGCGGCCACCGCGAGCCTCGGGCGCCGGTGTACTCTATTTTAGATTTCAAACCTGACGGGTGGGACCCCCTCGTCAGCCTCTCCTCCCTTATTCGAGACGTTTTCTGAAAGCGCCTTTGGGTAAAGTACGTGTTCCCTTTGGGTTGGCGTATTTCCAACCGAAGCGTTTTTTGTTTTTCTAAACTAGCCCCTGGATAGTTTCTGTTTCATCACAGATTAGTCCCTGGACTAAAACCTTTATAACTTTTAAACAAAAGATGATTTGGAGTTGATTCTTTTTCTGTCATCTTTATTTTTCTATCTAGTTTCTTATCATATTTATTTGAAAAATATTTGGAACAATTTTTATGCACACACGGTATTTACGTTAGTATTTGATTTCTTTTATACTGTAGATACCGGAGGAGGTGATAGAGCCGCCAACTTCGCCGAGCTAGACTCCGACTACTCCGAACCAGGCAAGCATGTTTGAACCTTTGATATGATGAGTGTTTTGCATGTTTTCTTGTGTAGTTTTCTCATGGCATGATTATATAAGCAATTGTGAATGTTATATTGCATGCAAGGCGAGCTACAAGTAAACTTCGAAATTTGATGTGTTCATATGATGGTGATATAACCTGATCATGTGGTGGCATGATAGGTTGTAAGCTGGTATTGTTGAAGTATGCCAGTCTTATGTCAACCGTTTAACTCCAGCATTAATGTGGAGCAAGTCATGTCCCGTTCGTCCCCTTTTCATGCTGCCACATGTCTTTTGCAAAGAATGCGATCTAGTCAGTTGCAAACCTCTTTCCTCGTACACACCAAATAGAGGGGCCATGATGAGGGTTCCATGGCCCTGGATTAAAACCCGTCATCTGGTCAGGGGGATGGGTGTTTCCGGTTGGGACCGAGAGGGGGGCACCCCTTAGAGTGCGCGAATATAAATTTGATCCCATGCTACTCGAGGTTGTAGCCTCCCCGTCTCAGAGTTTTTCTTGAACGTTGCCTAGGATGATTCCTGGCAGCAGAATGTGGAATGGGTGTGTACTGGTTAGATGTGTTTCTTCTAAAATACCATAAACAGAACTAGTCCTTTATGACTACTGAAATCCGTTGGCTGTGGGCAAAGAGTACAAACTCTACAGAGTCAAAACCATTCGAGTAACCATGTCCATGATCAAGGACTTTGATCAACATATCAGTGTCAGTCTCAGCGTCAGTCTCAGTGACAGTCTTCGGAGAATAAACATGAAACTGAGAGTGGTAAACCCGGCTGAATGTTATTCCTGTGGATGAACTAACCAGTTTATTATTATGTACTGCGTATTTCCTTGGGATGATTTAAATTCATGAGCTACTTCAATTCGAACGATGAAATATAAGCCCTTTATGTGATGTCGCTCAGACGTCCGATGGTGGCATTCTTGTTATTTACTTTTGATATAAGCCCTTTATGTGATGTCGCTTAGACGTCCGACTGTGGCATTCTTGTTATTTACTTTTGAATATAAGCCCTTTATGTGATGTCGCTCAGACGTCCGACTGTGGCATTCTTGTCATTTACTTTTGATATAAGCCCTTTATGTGATGTCGCTCAGACGTCCGACTGTGGCATCCTTGTTATTTACTTTCATTATAAGCCCTTTTCGAGATGTCGCTTAGACGTCCGACTGTGGCATGTACTGTCATTTACGTTTCAATATAAGCCCTTTATGTGGTGTCGCCCTAATGCCCGACTGTGGCATGTTAATTTATTTTTCCTTTCTAGGCGTCGCTTCAGACACCCGATCGGTCTTTAGCTATTTTATTGGGATTTCAGGAGGACTACCGCCTGACTTCCTTTCATTTATCGTGCAGTGCAATTTTATTACCTGAGTGTGCATTACTAATCTACTCATGTGCATCATGTTTGCATTTGTTATATCTTATGTCCAAACTGTCTTGCGAGTACATTCAAAGTACTCACCTGGCTTGTTGATTTGGCCAGATGTTGATGAAGGCGATCTTATGGATGAGGATTTCGATAGCGAGTCTGACGCCTAGAGGAGTCCCAGTCAGTCCCGTGCTATCCTGAAGTTGGTCACTTGTATTATATACGCTTCCGCTACCTAAATAAAAATCATTGAGCTTCACTCCGACGCTTGATGAGTTGTAAGATTTCGGAGTCATGTCACCCACTTCATTGTGACATTTCCACCACCACTTTTATTACGAGTCAGTAGTTATGCCACCATACCCTTTGTGTCATATCCCCCTTTATGTATAATATTGGCGTGCTTGTAATAAATTGTTGAGCAGCCTCAGCTCAACCTTGTATAATATTTAGTACTTATGGATTTCTGTATCAAGGATTTATCTAACAGTGAGGAGGATTCTTCTATACTTGTCTGATATAATGGTCGGCTTTTTAATAAATATTTTATTGGAAAACCGGTCCTGACAATTTGCCTCAAAAGGATTGGGCTACCTTGCTGTACTTTTGTTACTACTATCATTACTTGTTCGTTACAAATTATCTTGCTATCAAACTACTCTGTTACTTACAATTTCAGTGCTTGCAGACATTACCTTGCTGAAAACCACTTGCCATTTCCTTCTGCTCCTCGTTGGGTTCGACACTCTTACTTATCTAAAAGGCTACAATTGATCCAATATACTTGTGGGTCATCAAGGCTATTTTCCGGCGCTGTTGCCGGGGAGTGAAGTGCTCTTGGTAAGTGGAAATTGGTAAGGAAAAATTATTACTACATGCTGAAATTTGTTGTCACTTATTACTATGGAGAACAATCCTTTGAGGGGTTTGTTCGGGGTATCTTCACCTCAACCGGAACCACAATTAGTTACCCCTCAACCTACTGCACCTACCGAAAATATTGAATATGAAATTCCTTCAGGTATGACAGAACAACTGCTAGTTAATCCTTATGCAGGAGATGGAACCGGAAAACTTATATGCACTTGATATATGTGGAAGAAATTTGTGGATTGTTTAAGCTTGCAGGTTTACCCGGAGATGAAGTTAATAAGAAGGTTTTCCCTTTATCTTTGAAGGGAAAAGAATTGGCATGGTATAGGCTATGCGATGATATTGGATCTTGGAATTGGAATGGATTGAAATTGGAGTTTCACCAAAAAATATCCTATGCATCTAGTTCATTGTGATCGGAATTACACATATAATTTTTGGCCTCGCAAAGGAGAACGTATCGCTCTAGCTTGGGGGAGGCTTAAGTCAATGTTATATTCATGCCCCAATCATGAGCTTCAATAGAAATTATTATCCAGAATTTTTACGCTCGGCTTTCCTATAATGATCGATCCATGCTTGATACTTATTGTGCTGGTACTTTTATGAAGAAGACTATTGAATTCCGGAGGGATGTTTTGGAAAGAATTAAATGCAACTCTGAAGATTGGGAACTCAACGAAGGTAAAGAGTCTGGTATTAATCTTAAGTTTGATTGCGTTAAATCCTTTATGAATGCCGATGCTTTTGAAAAGTTTAGCACTAAATATGGACTTGACTCTGAGATAGTAGCCCCCTTTTGTGAATCATTTGCTACTCATGTTGATCTCCCTAAGGAGAAGTGGTTTAAATACCACCCACCTATTAAAGAAGAAATTAAAGAACCGCTACTAGCTAACGAAGAAACTATTATTTATAATGTTGATCCAGTTGTTCCTACTGCTTATATTGAGAAACCACCTTTCCCTGTTAGGATCAAGGAACATGCTAAAGATTCAACTGTGGTCAACAAAATTTATATTAGAACACTTAAACCTGATGAACAAACCAAAGTAGAACCTAGTGTTGCTATGGTTAAGGATCTCCTGGAAGAAAATATAGATGGGCATGTGATTTACTTTTGTGAGGAAGCTGCTAGAATTGCCAAACCAGATAAAAAGGATAAACATTGACCTGTTGTTGGCATGCCTGTTGTCTCAGTTAAAATAGGAGATCACTGTTATCATGGTTTATGCGACATAGGTGCTAGCATGAGTGCTACTCCCTTTACCTTATATCAAGAAATTATGAATGACAAAGCACCCGCAGAGATAGAAGACATAGATCTTACTATTAAACTTGCTAATAGAGATACTATATCACCAATTTGGATTGTTAGAGATGTTGAAGTATTGTGTGGAAAAATAAAATACCCTACTGATTTTCTCGTTCTTGGTTCCCCACAAGATGATTTTTGTCCCATTATCTTTGCTAGACCGTTCTTGAACATCGTTAATGCTAAAATAGATTGTGAGAAACAAATTGTCGGTGTTAGCTTTGGTGATGAGTCTCATGAGTTTAATGTTTCCAAGTTTAGTAGAAAACTTCATAAAAAAGAATTTCCTAGTAAGGATGAAATAATTGGTCATGCTTCTATTGATGTGCCTCCTACTGATCCTCTAGAACAATATCTGCTAGACCATGAAAATGATTTACTATGCATGAAAGAAATGAAATAGATAATTTTTCTTTGAACAACGTCCTCTGCTTAAACACAATTTGCCTATCGAAACTCTAGGAGGTCCTCCTCCACCTAAAGGTGATCCTGTGTTTAAATTAATCAAGGAAATATGCCCTAGAGGCAATAATAAAGTTGTTATTTATATTTCCTTATATCATGATAAATGTTATTATTCATGCTAGAATTGTATTAACCGGAAACTTAGTACATGTGTGAATACATAGACAAACAGAGTGTCATTAGTATGCCTCTACCTGACTAGCTCGTTGATCAAAGATGGTTAAGTTTCCTAGCCATGGACAAAGAGTTGTCATTTGATAAACGAGATCACATCATTAGAGAATGATGTGATTGACTTGACCCATCGGTTAGTTTAGCACTTTGATCGTTTAGTTTACTGCTATTGCTTTCTCCATAACTTATACATGTTCCTATGACTATGAGATTATGCAACTCCCGAATACCGGAGGAACACTTAGTGTGCTATCAAACGTCACAACATAACTGGGTGACTATAAAGATGCTCTATAGGTGTCTCCAATGGTGTTTGTTGAGTTGCCATAGATCGAGATTAGGATTTGTCACTCCGTGTATCGGAGAGGTATCTCTAGGCCCTCTCGGTAATGCACATCACTATAAGCCTTGCAAGCAATTTGACTAATGAGTTAGTTATGGGATGTTTCATTACGGAACGAGTAAAGATACTTGCCGGTAACGAGATTGAACTAGGTATTGAGATACCGACGATCGAATCTCGGACAAGTAACATATCGATGACAAAGGGAACAACGTATGTAGTTATGCGGTTTGACCGATAAAGATCTTCGTAGAATATGTAGGAACCAATATGAGCATCCAGGTTCCGCTATTGGTTATTGACCGGAGATGAGTCTCGGTCATGTCTACATAGTTCTCGAACCCGTAGGATCCGCACGCTTAACGTTCGGTGATGATCGGTATTATGAGTTTATGTGTTTTGTTGTACTAAAGGTAGTTTGCAGTCCCGGATATGATCACGGACATGACGAGGAGTCTCGGAATGGTCGAGACATAATGATCGATATATTGGAAGCCTATGTTTAGACATCGGAATGGTTCTGGGTGAGTTCAGGCATATACCAGAGTACCGGGAGGTTACCGGAACCCCCCCGGGAAGTATATAGGCCTTATCGGGTGAGGGAGTCCTGGATTAGGGGGTATCCGGACAGCCGGATTATATCTTTTGGCCAGACTGTTGGACTATGAAGATACAAGATTGAAGACTTCGTCCCGTGTCCGGATGGGACTCTCCTTGGCGTGGAAGGCAAGCTTGGCAATACGAATATGTAGATCTCCTTCCTTGTAACCGATTCTGTGTAACCCTAGCCGCCTCCGGTGTCTATATAAATCGGAGGGTTTTAGTCCGTAGGACAACATACAATCATACCATAGGCTAGCTTCTAGGGTTTAGCCTCTCTGATCTCGTGGTAGATCAACTCTTGTACTACTCATATTATCAAAAACAATCAAGCAGGACGTAGGGTATTACCTCCATCAAGAGGGCCCGAACCTGGGTAAAACGTCGTGTCCCCTTCCTCCTGTTACCATCCACCTTAGACGCACAGTTCGGGACCCCCTACCCGAGATCCGCCAGTTTTGACACCGACATTGGGCCATAGTGGGAGAGAGGAGAAGGGAGCCTAGGAGGCGGCGCCCCCCCCCCTTTCCTTCCCCCTCTCCCCCCTTCCTTCCTCTCCTAATCCAACTAGGGAAGGGGGGAATCCTACTCCCGGTGGGAGTAGGACTCCCCTTGGGCGCGCCATAGAGGGTCCAGCCCTCCCACTCCTCCACTCCTTTATATATGGGGGAGGGGCACCCCATAGACACACAAATTGATTGTTTAGCCGTGTGCGGTGCCCCCCTCCATAGATTTCCAACTCGGTCATATCGTTGCAGTGCTTAGGCGAAGCCCTGCGCCAGTAGCTTAATCATCACCGTCATCACGCCATCGTCCTGACGAAACTCTCCCTCGACACTCAACTGGATCTAGAGTTCGCGGGACGTCACCGAGCTGAACGTGTGCAGATCGCGGAGGTGCCGTACCTTCAGTGCTAGGATTGGTCGGATCGTGAAGACGTACAACTACATCAACCGCGTTGTCATAACGCTTCTGCTTACGGTCTACGAGGGTACGTGGACAACACTCTTCCCCTCTTGTTGCTATGCATCACCTAGATGGATCTTGTGTGTGCGTAGGATTTTTTTTGAAATTACTGCGTTCCCCAACAGTGGCATTCGAGCCAGGTCTATGCGTAGATGTTATATGCACGAGTAGAACACAAAGAAGTTGTGGGCGTGGGTATATACATATTGCTTGCCGTCACTAGTTGATTCTTGATTCAGCGGTATTGTTGGATGAAGTGGCTCAGACCGACATTACGCGTACGCTTATGCAAGACTGGTTCTACTGACGTGCTTCACACACAGGTGGCTGGTGGGTGCTAGTTTCTCCAACTTTAGTTGAATTGGATTCAATGAACAGGGTTCTTTCTGAAGATCAAAAAGCAATCACTATACCGCGTTGTGGTTTTTGATGCGTAGGTAAGATCGGTTCTTGCTCAGCCCGTAGCAGCCACGTAAAACTTGCAACAACAAATTAGAGGACATCTAACTTGTTTTTGCAGGGCATGTGGTGATGTGATATGGTCAAGACATGATGCTAAATTTTATTGTACGATATGATCATGTTTTGGAACAGATTTATCGGCAACTGGCAGGAGCCATATGGTTGTCGCTTTATTGTATGAAATGCAATCGCCATGTAATTGATATACTTTATCACTAATGGTAGCGATAGTCGTAGAAACAATAGTTGGCGAGACAACAACGATGCTACGATGGAGATCAAGGTGTCAAGCCGGTGACGATGGTGATCATGATGGTGCTTTGGAGATGGAGATCAAAGGCACAAGATGATGATGGCCATATCATATCACTTATATTGATTGCATGGGATGTTTATCCTTTATACATCTTATTTTGCCTAGTTAGGCGGTAGCATTATAAGATGATCTCTCACTAAATTTCAAGGTATAAGTGTTCTTCCTGAGTATGCACCGTTGATACAGTTCGTCGTGCCAAGACACCACATGATGATCAGGTGTGATAAGCTCTACGTTCACATACAACGGATGCAAGCCAGTTTTGCACACGCGGAATACTTGGGTTAAACTTGACGAGCCTAGCATATGCAGATATGGCCTCGGAACACTGATACTGAAAGGTCGAGCGTGAATCATATAGTAGATATGATCAACATAGTGATGTTCACCATTGAAAACTACTCCATCTCACGTGATGATCGGACATGGTATAGTTGATATGGATCACGTGATCACTTAGATGATTAGAGGGATGTCTATCTAAGTTGGAGTTCTTAAGTAATTTGATTAATTGAACTTTAATATATCATGAACTTAATTAGTACCTGATAGTATTTTGCATGTCTATGTTGTTGTAGATAGATGGCATGTGTTGTTGTTTCATTGAATTTTAATGAGTTCCTAGAGAAAGCTAAGTTGAAAGATGATGGTAGCAATTACACGGAGTGGGTCCGTAACTTGAGGATTATCCTTATTGCTGCACAGAAGAATTACATCCTGGAAGCACCACTAGGTGACAGATCTATTGCAGGAGCAACACCAGATGTTATGAACGTCTGGCAGAGCAAAGCTGATGACTACTCAATAGTTCAGTGTGCCATGCTTTACGGCTTAGAACCGGGACTTCAACGATGTTTTGAACGTCATGGAGCATATGAGATGTTCCAGGAGTTGAAGTTAATATTTCAAGCAAATGCCCGGATTGAGAGATATGAAGTCTCCAATAAGTTCTACAGCTTCAAAATGGAGGAGAATAGTTCTGTCAGTGAACATATACTCAGAATGTCTGGGTACCACAACCACTTGACTCAGCTGGGAGTTAATCTTCCTGATGATAGTGATACGTCTCCAGCGTATCTATAATTTTTTATTGGTCCATGCTATTATATTATCTGTTTTGGGTGTTTAATGGGCTTTAATTTACCTTTTTATATTATTTTTGGGACTAACCTACTAACCAAAGGCCCAGTGCAAATTGTTGTTTTTTTGCCTATTTGAGTGTTTCGCAGAAAAGGAATATCAAACGGAATGAAACCTTCGGGAGAGTTATTTTTGGAACAAACGTGATCCAAGAGACTTGGAATGGACTGAGGGAGTCCTGGACTAAGGGGTCCTCGGACGTCCGACCTATTGGATATGGGCCGGACTGATGGGTCGTGAAGATACAAAGACCGAAGACTCTGCCCGTGTCCGGATGGGACTCTCCTTAGCGTGGAAGACAAGTTTGGCGATCAAATATGCAGATTCCTTTATCTTTAACCGACCTTATGTAACCCTAGATCCCTCATGTGTCTATATAAACAGGAGGGCTAGGTCCGTAGACACATCCTCATAATCATAGTCAGGCTAGACTTTTAGGGTTTAGCCATTATGATCTCGTGATAGATCAACTCTTGTAACACTCATATTCATCAAGATCAATCAAGCAGGAAGTAGGGTATTACCTCCATAGAGAGGGCCCGAACCCGGGTAAACATTGTGTCCCTTGTCTCCTGTTACCATCGACCTTAGACGCATAGTTCGGGACCCCCTACCCGAGATCCGCCGGTTTGACACCGACATTGATGCTTTCATTGAGAGTTCCACTGTGTCGTCATCAATAGGTTTGATGGCTCCTTCAATCATCTACAACGGCTTTGTCCAAGGGTAAGTCTTCCTCCCCAGACATATCTTCGTGTTCGGCGGCTTCGCACTGCGAGCCAACTCGCTTGGCCATCTGGAGCAGATCGAAAGCTGCGCCCCTGGCCACCAAGTCAGATTTGGATTCTTGAACTACGTTGTGGATATCCGGGGAGACTTGATCTTCGACGAATTCAAGACCACGACAGCCACTCCCTGCCACCACGATGAACATGACGCCAATCTGTCATCGGTCCATATGCAGGAGATAGCACATGTAGCTGCTCGGGCCATAGATCCGGAGCAGCCCGCGCCATCCAAAGATAGGAAGCTCAACCCCGTCGCGGAAGCTGCAGACCCTACGGCATTGGAGCCGCAGACAAACCCAACCTCTGGCAATGCATGTGTCACCGGAACCTCAGACTTGTTTGCGGCAGTAAGTTCCGAACTATGCGCGTCCATGCATGTCAAGCATGATCGGTCATCGATCGCCGAAATCAGCGCCGCGGACATCTTCCGGCACTCGCCTTTGGGCGATGTGCTGAACTCACTAAAAAAATCTATCCTTAGCAGGGGATTCATAGCCGAACTGTATCCGATTCGATCTAGAAGCTGATGACAGGGAATTTCGCTTCCCACCCGCCACCCACTTTATAGCCATTGTCGAAGACTTAATAGATATGCTCGATTACGGCTCCGAATACATCGACGGTACGGACGACGATGCAGATCAGGAGCATGGCAAAAACCCGCCGTTCACCGGACGCTGGACGGCCACTTCTTTGTACGACATGTACATGGTGGATACACCTAAAGAACCTAACAACGACGACAAAGAAGATCCAGTCGAGGATAAACCTCCTGGGACACAGCCCAAGCGCTGACGTCAGCGGCGCCGCTCTAAGTCACGTCATGCAAAAGATAGCAATACCGGCACAGGAGAAGATAACACTTTGGATGGTGCCGAAAGATAATGAAGACCCCGTTGAAGCAACTTCCGAACAAGAAGAACAGGAAGATGGGCACGTTAGCCCCGATGAACAGGCCATAAACGAAGACTCAGAGGATAGCAATTATCTTCCGCTCTCCGAGGATGAGGTGAGCCTCAGCAATGAGGATTTCATCGTGCCTGAGGAACCTCTTGAGCAGGAGCGCTTTAAGCATCAGCTAATAGCCACTGCAAGGAGCCTGAAAAAGAAGTAGCAGCAGCTTCAAGCTGATCAAGATCTGCTAAATGATAGATGGACTGATGTCCTGTCAGTCGAAGAATACGGCCTTAAGCGCCCAGCCAAAAGTTACCCGAAGCGCAAATTGCTACCTCAATTCGATGATGAGGCGCTGGAGCCCATACCATCATCATGCAATGGGGCTGACCAACCACCACATATACCAGCCTGCCCCGCATCATTATAAAGGCAAAGATAAAACAGTTCATGGTCACACATATGACCTTTGGTAGGACCTGAACAACAGAGCAGCACATAGCAGATCGATCTATGGATCGTGAGGACGTACCTCGACACATGTCGACATCTATCTATTCGGACGTGACAAACCTAGTCACACACGGGCCGAATGCCGCAAACGGGCCCCATCGGAGCTACGTCGCGAGGTGGCCCGATATAGAGGCACCGCACACCCTCTTTACTTCACTGACAAAGTAATGGATCACGAATTCCCAGAAGGGTTTAAACCCGTAAACATCGAATCATACGATGGAACAACTGACCCCGCAGTATGGATCGAGGACTATGTTCTCCATATTCATATGGCTCGCGGAGATGACCTCCACGCCATCAAATACCTCCCGTTCAAACTCAAAGGGCCAGCTCGGCACTGGTTGAACAGTTTGCCCGAAAATTCTATCGATAGCTGGGAGGACTTGGAAGAAGCCTTCCTTGACAACTTCCAAGGAACATATGTTCGGCCACCGAATGCCGATGACTTAAGTCATATTGTCCAGCAGACCGAAGAATCAGCCAGGAAGCTCTGGACTAGGTTCTTAGTAAAAAAAGAACCAAATCGTCAACTGTCCGGACGCGGAAGCCCTAGCGGCCTTTAAGCACAGCATCTGGGACGAATGGCTCGCTCGCCACCTCGGTCAAGAAAAATGAAAATTCATGTCATTCCTTACCGCTCTGATGATCCGCTTCTGCGCGGGAGAAGACAGCTGGCTCGCTCGTAGAAGCAACAGCACCAGCGATCCGAGCACCTCTGAAGTCTAAGACAGCAATGGCAAACCACAACGCAGTAAATACAAACGTCGCAATGATAATGCAAGAACGCACGACACAACGGTCAATGCCGGATTCAGCGGCCCCAAACCCAGTCAATGGAAAAAGCCATTCAAGGCAAACAGAGACGAACCATCCAATTTGGACAAGATATTGGATCGGCCCTGCCAGATCTCGACTACGGCAGCACCATCTGCAGATATATATATCTTATTACACAAATTCTTCGCGTCGTGCTTATATTGTAAACACGTGCATATTATGACTACCCCAACAACATACCTTGCGCCTCGTCAAGTCACCTATTGATAAGCGTGATGTAATTATCCGCCTCATCAATCTTGTGTTGCAAATCCGCAACTTCTGTAGTACGGGCAGTAGCCAGGAAGGTCACCGCCTGTGTTCCAGTTAATCAGATTATCTCCTGGGCCTATCTTTTGATCCTCTAATCGCCTCCCTTGGGAAGCCAATCAGAGTCTCAGGGGATACTATCTATACACAAGTGCATTTTGTGAAATAAAACTCAAATCGAAAATTTTACAGTACAAACCTCAAAGCCTCTTAGCAGGCCCATGAAGGCCTCATTCAATCCGCTTTTCACGGACAGGACCTTTTCAATCACCGTACCAATCAAGGTACGATGTTCCTTTGAGATAGACGCCCGTCGCAGCATGTTCATCAATATATCCGGCGCCTCTGGATCTCTGAAAACTGTTGTAGGAGTACGGCCTCCCTTCGAAGGAACCCGTTTATTCTTCTCCTGCTTTAGACCGGACTGTTCGGGACCTTCAGTGTTGGCCTTTGGACCCTGGGCCATTGAAGTATCACCTTCGGGTAGTGTCTTCGTCAGCCCTCGCACCACTTGATCAGGGGAGACCCTCCGTGACGACACCTCAAAGTCGTCCGCCCTATTGGGCGAGGAGATTCGTGGAGGCATCTCGCTTTCCATCATCTCTAGGAGGAGATCACCCGAGGAAGAGGATTGTTGAGGAAGACTGCGTGCCGAACTACAAAAAACATATATTCTAGGTGTTACAAGAAAGGAAGGGGACATGTTTAAAAACACCCTTGTCCACTTATGATTCGTCCTGAGGCTTATCCTTGTCATGGCACTACGCGATGACGTCATCCTCCAAGCCCAAGCCACCCAACAGAGGCATCTTGCCTCGTTTAGGAGCCTTTTCCTCCCAACCTTCGGAGGTGGCCCTTTTCTGTCCATGGGGGGAAGAGACGTTGACTTCCCCTTCACTTTTGTCCCCGGACGATGGAATCTTGATTCCCCCGGACACAATGTCTGATATACCTCCGGGATAGAGCCAATCTTTGGTCCTCTCACTCTCTGCCTTGCCCACAAGCATCTGGCATGGTGCCGGGGCTGGCATCCTTGTTAATACGGGATCCGCTGAGGCTTCGGGAAGGGGGGCGAACACCTAATTAGTTCACTTTCTTTATCCAGCCCTAGAAGAAGACAGTTTGCTTGGTAACATAGTACGGTATACTTAACTACAAAATGTTCGGAAGACAAGTGCTTGCCGGGGTATCCGGATGGTTGCAGTCGAGGCCGACGTCCTCAGTGGTGTCTGGCCAATGTTTTTGTTTCCTGAAAAACATCTTCCACATCCCTTTGTGCGTAGAGCCAAAGAAGTGTTGGAGGGTTTGTGGTCCTTCCGGATTAAATTCCCACATGCGGAGAGGCCTGCGCTGGCATGGCAGGGTTCGGCGAACTAGCATTACTTGAATCACGTTGACAAGATCGATGTCCTTCTTGAGGAGGGTTCTGATGCGGCTCTGTAGAGTCTGCACTTTATCAACTGATCCCCAGTCCAGCCCCTTATTGATCCATCATGCAAGCTGTAATGGAGGGCCGGAACGCAACGCAGGTGTAGCTTCCCACTTGGTACTACAGGGTTCCGTGACGTAAAACCACTCTCGCTGCCATTGGTTGAAAGTTTTGGTGAAAGAGCCTTTTGGCCAGGGAGTGTTGGTAAGCCTGCTTACTACGGCACCGCCGCACTCCGCCTGTTCCCCGTCAACTACCTTTGGCTTCACACTAAAGGTCTTGAGCCATAAGCCAAAGTGTGGGGGGATTCGGAGGAAGGCTTCACACGTGATGATAAACGCCGAGACGTGAAGGAAAGAATCCGGAGCTAGAACGTGAAAATCTAGTGCGTAATAAAACATTAGCCCCCGAACGAAGGGGTGGAGAGCGAACCCTAGCCCTCGGAGGAAGTGAGAGATGGATACGACCCTCTTGCCAGATCTGGGGATCGGAATAACCTGTCCTTGAGCAGGAAGCCCATGGGGGATCTCCGTGATCACGTATCTGGCTGCTCGAAGCTTTGCAATATCCTCCTCTGTAACGGAGGAAGCCACCCACCGGCCTTGAGGGCTAGGTCCGGACATGACGGGGAAGCTTGAAGCAATGAAATCGAACCTAGGGTGCTAGAACTCAAGGTTGGAAAGACTGAGGAGAGATTTGGCATAAAAAGACGGCCCTTGGTTCCTTTATAAAGGCAGCGGGTATTAAACGCCTCCTCCTAAGCCTGAAAACCTGCCTATTCCTAAGGAATCTTTCCAGTCGAACGGTTGGGTTACCCACACTTGTATTAATGAGGATCCCGCAAAAAGGGTACATGATCTCTGCTTCGACAAGACGTGCCAATAAAAACCATGCCTCAAAACGTGGGACGGCGGACAGGAAACGGTTCGAAATAATGACTGGGCAAACGTGATGTCACGCTACAAAAGTTGTCAGCAGGTTGGACTCGTGAAAAATTATACTCTCTACGGTTGTGTGTGTGGTACTTGTGTTGCAGATCCGGACACGTTTTTTTCGAGGACTATCTTGGAATATTCGGAAAGGGGAACCCGCCTTGCAATGTCAAAGACAATCTGCGCGCCGGACACCTCGTCATTGAAGCCTGGTTCAGGGGCTACAGAGGGAGTCCTAGACTAAGGGGTCCTCGGACGTCCGACATATTGGATATGGGCCAGACTGATGGGTCATGAAGATACAAAGACTGAAGACTCTGCCCGTGTCCGGATGGGACTCTCCTTAGAGTGGAAGACAAGTTTGGCGATCAAATATGCAGATTCCTTTATCTGTAACTGACCTTATGTAACCCTAGATCCCTCCTGTGTCTATATAAACAGGAGGGCTAGGTCCGTAGACACATCCTCATAATCATAGTCAGGCTAGACTTTTAGGGTTTAGCCATTACGATCTCATGGTAGATCAACTCTTGTAACACTCATATTCATCAAGATCAATCAAGCAGGAAGTAGGGTATTACCTCCATAGAGAGGGCCCGAACCTGGGTAAACATTGTGTCCCTTGTCTCCTGTTACCATCGACCTTAGACGCACAGTTCAGGACCCCCTACCCGAGATCCGCCGGTTTTGACACCGACATGGACGTCAAGAAAGAAGCGAGGAGGCCACGAGGCAGGAGGGCGCGCCCAAGGGGGGTAGGCGCGCCCCCCATCCTCATGGGCCCCTCGCAGCTCCACCGACCTACTTCTTCCTCCTATATATACCCATATACCCGAAAACATCCAGGAGCACCACGAAACCTATTTCCACTGCCGCAACCTTCTGTACCTGTGAGATCCCATCTTGGGGCCTTTTTCGGCGCTCCGCCGGAGGGGGGATCAATCACAGAGGGCTTCTACATCAACACCATAGCCTCTCCGATGATGTGTGAGTAGTTTACCATAGACCTTCGGGTCCATAGTTATTAGCTAGATGGCTTCTTCTCTCTCTTTGGATCTCAATACAAAGTTCTCCTCGGTTCTCTTGGAGATCTATTCGATGTAATTATTTTTGCGGTGTGTTTGTCGAGATCCGATGAATTGTTGGTTTATGATCAAGATTATCTATGAACAATATTTGATTCTTCTCTGAAATCTTTTATGCATGATTTAAATATCTTTGCAAGTCTCTTCGAATTATCATTTGGTTTGGCCTACTAGATTGATCGTTCTTGCAATGGGAGAAGTGCTTAGCTTTGGGTTCAGTCTTGCGGTGTCCTTTCCCAGTGACAGCAGGGGCAGCAAGGCACGAATTTTATTGTTGCCATCGAGGATAAAAAGATGGGGTTTATATCATATTGCTTGATTTTATCCCTCTACATCATGTCATCTTGCCTAATGCGTTACTCTATTCTTATGAACTTAATACTCTAGATGCATGCTGGATAGCGGTCGATGTGTGGAGTAATAGTAGTAGATGTAGAATCGTTTCAGTCTACTTGTCGCGGACGTGATGCCTATATACATGATCATGCCTAGATATTCTCATAAGTATTCGCTTTTCTATCAATTGCTCGACAGTAATTTGTTCACCCACCGTGGAATTTGCTATCTTGAGAGAAGCCACTAGTGAAACCTATGAACCCCGGGTCTATCTTCTATCATATTATTTTCATATCAATTTGCTATTTCTATTACCATTTATTTTGCAATCTTTATTTTCCAATCTATATCATAAAAATACCAAAAATATTTATCTTATTATCTCTATCTGATCTCACTTTCGTAAGTGACCGTGAAGGGATTGACAACCCCTTTATCGCGTTGGTTGCGAGGTTCTTCTTTGTTTGTGTAGGTACTAGGTGACTTGTGTGTTACCTCCTACTGGATTGATACCTTGGTTCTCAAAAACTGAGGGAAATACTTACGCTATTGTGCTGCATCACCCTTTCCTCTTCAAGGGAAAACCAACGCATGCTCAAGAGGTAGCAAGAAGGATTTCTGGTGTCGTTGCCGGGGAGGTTGCATCAAGTCAAAACATACCAAGTACCCATCACAAACACTTATCCCTCGCATTACATTATTTGTCATTTGCCTCTCGTTTTCCTCTCCCCCGCTTCACCTTTGCCTTTTCTTCGCCTTCTTCCCGTATGTATCTTTGTTTGTGTTTCCATGTGCCTTCCATTTGCTTGCATCTTTGCTTGCTAAAAATCTATTGATATGGATCCACTTAAAGTGTTCTACTTGGATCATCTTCGATCCTTATGCGCTCGTGCTGAAACCCCAACTAGCCTAGTTGATGGGAAATCTTTAGATGAGCATGCTCATTTTGTGCGTCACTGTTTGTCTGAAAAAGGGAGACTTTTATGGGATCAAATAAACAGATTGTTGTGTTATGCTTGGAATCTTTGTGAAATTTATGATTTTACTTGTTGCTCTAAGAACCCTAAAAAATACCTCCCTTACCTATGTGAGTTTAATGATAATGAAATCTTATCTTCTTATGCAAAGGGTGTTTATAGTTACTACGATATCGAACAAATTGAAGAATTTGTTGCTTTTAAGGGTGCAAATGAAGTTGCTTCTTTCATTGAAAAGTATCATATTACTCTTTACGAATCTGAAAATTTTGATATACTTAAATATTGCTATGAAAACTATGCTCATAATGTCTATGTCAAAGAATTTATTGAAAGAATGACCATTGCTTGGGAAGAAAATAATGATATGCATGAATCTATAGATAATTATGATTTCGATGATTTGATTGAAATATCCCTTGATGAACATGATGCTTGCTATTCTTGTGGCCATGATGCCAATATTTATGAAGATGAGTTTGCTATAGTTCCTTATGTTAAACATGAGATCGTTGCTATTGCACCCATACTTGATAGTTCCTTCGATGAAAAGCATGATTGCAATGATGTTATAATAAATTCTCTTAATATCAATTGTGTTAATGATATGCAAAACCTCAAGCTTGGGGATGCTAGTTTTGCTATGACTACTATTTGTTGCAATGATCATGATTGGGGTGATTCTCCTTTTGATCTTGGAAATTTATTTAAGCCCCATGATGAATATGAGATTGATAATGGTATTTGAAATAGTATTGAATGTGGGTTTGGAAGGGTGTCAACTTTATATCCCACATATTTGGAGAATGTTCAATCTTATGGATTTTTTGATAAATGTGGGTTTGGAGAGGTCATGACTTTAGTTAATGTTAGTCCCACTATTTTGGAAGAATGTCAACTTTGCATGCATGTGGATCGTGTTGAAGATATTTTATGTGATAGCTATTTTGTTGAATTTGCTTATGATCCCACATGTAATTATTATGAGAGATGAAAATATGATTGTAGAAATTTTCATGTTACTAAATCACCTCTCGTTATGTTGAGATTGCTATTGTTTCTTTCCGCTTCCTTGCATATGCTAGTTTTTGCTTGCTATGATAATTTGTTTGCCTATAAGATGCCTATGCATAGGAAGTATGTTAAACTTAGATGTGTTTGTCACGTGTTTCAGGACGCTCTCTTTGTGCTTCAATTCTTGTCTTTCTTGTGAGCATCATTGAAATTATTAATGCCTAGCTAGGGGCGTTAAATGATAGCGCTTGTTGGGAGGCAACCCAATTTTGTTTTTGTTTCTTACTTTTTGTTTATGTTTAGTAATAAATAATTCATCTAGCTTCTCTTTAGATGTGGTTTTATGTTTTTAATTAGTGTTTGTGCCAAGTAGAACCTTTGGGAAGACTTGGGGGAAGTCTTTGCGATCTTGCTGTAAAAACAGAAACTTTAGTGCTCATGAGATTTGCTGCCGTTTTTTACTGGAGAGTGCGATTAGGTTGATTCTTTTTGAAGATAATTAATAGACAAATTCCTCACGTCCACCAATTTATTTCAGAATTGTTGGGATTACAGAAGTATTCTAAACCTACAGATTACTACAGACTGTTATGTTTTTGACAGATTCTGTTTTTCGTGTGTTGTTTGCTTATTTTGATGAATCTATGGCTATTATAGGGGGGTATGAACCATAGAGAAGTTGGAATACAGTAGGTGTAACACCAATATAAATAAAAAATGAGTTCATTACAGTACCTTGAAGTGGTGGTTTGTTTTCTTATACTAACGGAGCTCGTGAGATTTTCTATTGAGTTTTGTGTTGTGAAGTTTTCAAGTTTTGGTTAAAGATTTGATGGATTTTGGAATAAGGAGTGGCAAGAGCCTAAGGTTGGGGATGCCCAAGGCACCCCAAGGTAAAATTAAAGGACAACCAAAAGCCTAAGCTTGGGGATGCCCCAGAAGGCGTCCCCTCTTTCGTCTTCGTCTATCGGTAACTTTACTTGAGGCTATATTTTTATTCACCACATGATATGTGTTTTGCTTGGAGCGTCTTGTATGATTTGAGTCTTTGCTATTTAGTTTACCACAATCATCCCTGCTGTACACACCTTTTGGTAGAGACACACATGAATTGGAATTTATTAGAATACTCTATGTGCTTCACTTATATCTTTTGAGCTAGATAATTTTGCTCTAGTGCTTCACTTATATCTTTTTAGATCACGGCGGTGGTTTTATTTTATAGAAATTATTGATATCTCATGCTTCACTTATATCATTTTGAGAGTCTTATAGAACAGCATGGTAATTTTCCTTGGCTATAAAATTAGTCATAATATGATAGGCATCCAAGATGGGTATAATAAAAACTATCATAAAAAGTGCATTGAATACTATGAGAAGTTTGATACTTGATGGTTGTTTTGAGATATAAATATGGTGATATTAGAGTCATGCTATTTTAGTAGTTGTGAATTTGATAAATACTTGTGTTAAAGTTTGTGATTCCCATAGCATGCACGTACGGTGAACCGTTATGTGATGAAGTCGGAGCATGATTTATTTATTCATTGTCTTCCTTATGAGTGGCGGCCGGGGACGAGCGATGGTCTTTTCCTACCAATATATCCCCCTAGGAGCATGCGCGTAGTACTTTGTTTCGATAACTAATAGATTTTTGCAATAAGTATGTGAGTTCTTATGACTAATGTTGAGTCCATGGATTATACGCACTCTCACCCTTCCACCATTGCTAGCCTCTCAAGTATTGCGCAACTTTCGCCGGTACCATACACCCACCTTACACCTTCCTCAAAACAGCCACCATACCTACCTATTATGTCAGTTCCACAGCCGTTCCAATATATATTGCCATGCAACTTACCACCGTTCCGTTTATTATGACACGCTTCATCATTGTCATATTGCTTTGCATAATCATGTAGTTGACATCGTATTTGTGGCAAAGCCACCGTTCATAATTCTTCCATACATGTCACTCTTGATTCATTGCACATCCTGGTACACTGACGGAGGCATTCACATAGAGTCATGTTTAGTTCTAAGTATCGAGTAGTAATTTTTGAGTTGTAAGTAAATAAAAGTGTGATGATCATGATTATTAGAGCATTGTCCCAAGTGAGGAAAGGATGATGGAGACTATGATTCCCCCAGAAGTCGGGATGAGACTCTGGACGAAAAAAGGCCATAAAAAAGAGAAGGCCCAAAAAATTGAGAGAAAAAGAGAGAAGGGACAATGCTACTATCCTTTTACCACACTTGTGCTTCAAAGTAGCACCATGATCTTCATGATAGAGAGTCTCCTATGTTGTCACTTTCATATACTAGTGGGAATTTTACATTATAGAACTTGGCTTGTATATTCCAATGATGGACTTCCTCAAAATTCCCTAGGTCTTCATGAGCAAGCAAGTTGGATGCACACCCACTTAGTTCTTTTGTTGAGCTTTCATACACTTATAGCTCTAGTGCATCCGTTGCATGACAATCCCTACTCACTCACATCAATATCTATTGATGGGCATCTCCATAGCCAGTTGATACGCCTAGTTGATGTGAGACTATCTTCTCGTTTTGTCTTCTCCACAACCACCATTCTATTCCACCTATAGTGCTATGTCCATGGCTCACGCTCATATATTGCGTGAAGATTGAAAAAGATTGAGAACACCAAAAGTATGAAACAATTGCTTGGCTTGTCATCGGGTTTTTTGCATGATTTAAATACTTTGTGTGGTGAAGATAGACCATAGCCAGACTATATGATTTTGTAGGGATAACTTTCTTTGGCCATGTTATTTTGAGAAGACATTATTGCTTTGTTAGTATGCTTGAAGTATTATTATTATGTCAATATTAAACTTTTGTCTTGAATCTTTCGGATATGAACATTCATGCCACAATAAAGAAAATTACATTGAGAATTATGCTAGGTAGCATTCCACATAAAAAAATTTGTTTTTGTCATTTACCTACTTGAGGACGAGCAGGAATTAAGCTTGGGGATGCTTGATACGTATCCAACGTATCTATAATTTTTTATTGTTCCATGCTATTATATTATCTATTTTGGATGTTTAATGGGCTTTAATTTACCTTTTTATATTATTTTTGGGACTAGCCTACTAACCAAAGGCCCAGTGCAAATTGTTGTTTTTTGCCTATTTCAGTGTTTCGCAGAAAAGGAATATCAAACGGAATCCAAACGGAATGAAACCTTCGGGGGAGTTATTTTTGGAACAAACATGATCCAGGAGACTTGGAGTGGACGTCAAGAAAGAAGCGAGGAGGCAACAAGGCAGGAGGGCGCGCCCAGGGGGTAGGCGCATCCCCCACCCTCGTGGGCCCCTCGCAGCTCCACCGACCTACTTCTTCCTCCTATATATACCCATATACCCCAAAAACATCTAGGAGTACCACGAAACACTATTTCCACTGCCGCAATCTTCTGTACCCGTGAGATCTCATCTTGGGGCCTTTTCCGGCGCTCCACCAGAGGGGGAATCAATCACGGAGGGCATCTACATCAACACCATAGCCTCTCCGATGATGTGTGAGTAGTTTACCACAGACCTTCTGGTCCATAGTTATTAGCTAGATGGCTTCTTCTCTCTCTTTGGATCTCAATACAAAGTTCTCCTCGATTCTCTTGGAGATCTATTCGATGTAATTCTTTTTGCGGTGTGTTTGTCGAGATCCGATGAATTGTGGGTTTATGATCAAGATTATCTATGAACAATATTTGATTCTTCTCTGAAATCTTTTATGCATGACTTAAATATCTTTGCATGTCTCTTCGAATTATTAGTTTGGTTTGGCCTACTAGATTGATCGTTCTTGCAATGGGAGAAGTGCTTAGCTTTGGGTTCAATCTTGCGGTGTCCTTTCCCAGTGACAGCAGGGGCAGCAAGGCACGTATTGTATTGTTGCCATCGAGGATAAAAAGATGGGGTTATATCATATTGCTTGAGTTTATCCCTCTACATCATGTCATCTTGCCTAATGCATTACTCTGTTCTTATGAACTTAATACTCTAGATGCATGCTGGATAGCGGTCGATGTGTGGAGTAATAGTAGTAGATGCAGAATCGTTTTGGTCTACCTGTCGCGGACGTGATTCCTGTATACATGGTCATGCTTAGATATTCTCATAAGTATTCGCTTTTCTATCAATTTCTTGATAGTAATTTTTTCACCCACCGTAGAATTTGCTATGTTGAGAGAAGCCACTAGTGAAACCTATGGCCCCCGGGTCTATCTTCCATCATATTATTTTCATATCAATTTTCTATTCCCATTACCATTTATTTTGCAATCTTTATTTTCCAATCTATATCATAAAAATACCAAAAATATTTATCTTATTATCTCTATCAGATCTCACTTTCATAAGTGATTGTGAAGGGATTGACAACCCCTTTATCGCGTTGGTTACGAGGTTCTTGTTTGTTTGTGCAGGTACTAGGTGACTTGTGTGTTACCTCCTACTGGATTAATACCTTGGTTCTCAAAAACTAAGGGAAATACTTACGCTACTATGCTACATCACCCTTTCCTCTTCAGGGGAAAACCAATGCATGCTCAAGAGGTAGCAATAGTGTCATTGACAGAGTTCTTCAATCACTGCCGTCAAGCTACACGAGATTCATGATGAACTATAATATGCAAGGGATGGATAAGACAATTCCCGAGCTCTTCGCAATGGTAAAGGCTGCGGAGGTAGAAATCAAGAAGGAGCATCAAGTGTTGATGGTCAACAAGACCACCGGTTTCAAGAAAAGGGGTAAAGGGAAGAAGGGGAACTTCAAGAAGAACGGCGAACAAGTTGCTGCTCAAGTGAAGAAGCCCAAGTCTAGACCTAAGCCTAAGACTAAGTGCTTCTACTGCAAAGGGACTAGTCATTGGAAGCGAAACTGCCCCAAGTATTTGGCGGAGAAGAAGGATGGAAAAGTGAAAGGTATATTTGATATACATGTTATTGATGTGTACCTTACTAATGCTCACAATAGCGTCTGGGTATTTGATACTGGTTCTGTTGCTAATATTTGAAATCGAAATAGGGGCTACGGATTAAGCGAAGATTGGTTAAGGACAAGGTGAAGATGCGCATGGGAAATGGTTCCAAAGTCGATGTGATCGTCGTCGGCACGCTACCTCTACATCTACCTTCGGGATTAGTTTTAGATCTAAATAATTGTTATTTGGTGCCAGCGTTGAGCATGAACATTATATCTGGATCTTTTTTAATGCGAGATGGTTATTCATTTAAATTAGAAAATAATGGTTGTTCTATTTATATGAGTGATATATTTTATGGTCATGCACCCTTGATGAATGGTCTATTTTTACTAAATCTTGATAGTAGTGATACACATTTTCATAGTATTGAAGCCAAAAGATAGTGCAACTTATTTGTTCCACTGTCGTTTAGTTCATATTGGTGTAAAGCGCATGAAGAAACTCCATGCTGATGGACTTTTGGAATCACTTGATTATGAATCACTTGATGCTTGTGAACCATGCCTCATGGGCAAGATGACTAAGACTCCGTTCTCCGGAACAATGGAGTGAGCAACAGAGTTGTTGGAAATAATACATACTGATGTATGCGGTCCGATGAGTGTTGATGCTCGCGGAAGGTATCATTATTTTCTTACCTTCATAGATGATTTGAGTAGATATGGGTATATCTACTTGATGAAACATAAGTCTGAAACATTTGATAAGTTCAAAGAATTTCAGGGTGAAGTGGAAAATCATCGTAACAAGAAAATTAAGTTTCTACGATCTAATCATGGAGGAGAATATTTGAGTTACGAGTTTGGTCTTCATTTGAAATAATGCGGAATAGTTTCGCAACTCATGCCACCTGGAACACCACAGCGTAATGGTGTGTCCGAACGTCGTAACCGCACTTTATTAGATATGGCGCGATCTATGATGTCTCTTACTAATTTACCGCTATCGTTTTGGGGTTATGCTTTGGAGATAGATGCATTCACGTTAAATAGGGCACCATCAAAATCCGTTGAGACCACACCTTATGAACCGTGGTTTGGCAAGAAACCCAAGTTATCGTTTCTTAAAGTTTGGGGCTGCGATGCTTATGTGAAAAAGCTTCAACCTGATAAGCTCGAACCCAAATCGGAGAAATGTGTCTTCATAGGATACCCAAAAGAGACTATTGGGTACACCTTCTATCACAGATCCGAAGGCAATATATTTGTTGCTAAGAATGGATCCTTTCTAGAGAAGGAGTTTCTCTCGAAAGAAGTGAGTGGGAGGAAAGTAGAACTTGATGAGGTAATTGTACCTACTCCCTTATTGGAAAGTAGGTCATCACATAAATCAGTTCCAGTGATTCCTACACTAGTAAGTGAGGAAGCTAACAATGATGATCATGAAACTTCTGATCAAGTTACTACCGAACCTTGTAGGTCAACCAGAGTAAGATCCGCACCAGAGTGGTACGGTAATCCTGTTCTGGAGGTCATGTTACTTGACCATGATGAACCTATAAACTCTGAGGAAGCAATGATGAGCCTAGATTCTGCAAAATGGCTTGAGGCCATGAAATCTGAGATGGGATCCATGTATGAGAACAAAGTGTGGACTTTGGTTGACTTGTCCGTTGATCGGCAAGCCATAGAGAATAAATGGATATTCAAGAAGAAGACTGACGCTGACGGTAACGTTACTGTCTACAAAGCTCGACTTGTTGCAAAAAGGTTTTCGACCAGTTCAAGGAGTTGACTACGATGAGACCTTCTCACCCGTAGCGATGCTTAAGTCCGTTCGAATCATGTTAGCAATTGCCGCATTTTATGATTATGAAATTTGGCAAATGGATGTCAAAACTGCATTTCTTAATGGATATCTTAAAGAAGAGTTGTATATGATGCAACCAGAAGGTTTTGTCGATCCAAAATGTGCTAACAAAGTGTGCAAGCTCCAGTGATCCATTTATGGACTGGTGCAAGCCTCTCGGAGTTGGAATATACGCTCTGATAGTGTGATCAAAGCATATGGTTTTATACAGACTTCTGGAGAAGCATGTATTTACAAGAAAGTGAGTGGGAGCTCTATAGAATTTCTAATATTATATGTAGATAATATATTGTTGATCGAAAATGATACTGAATTTCTGAATAGCATAAAAGGATACTTGAATAAGAATTTTTCAATGAAAGACCTCGGTGAAGCTGCTTATATATTGGGCATCAGGATCTATAGAGATAGATCAAGACGCTTAATTGGACTTTCACAAAGCACATACCTTGATAAAGTTTTGAAGAAGTTCAAAATGGATCAAGCAAAGAAAGGGTTCTTGCCTGTGTTACAAGGTGTGAAATTGAGCCAGACTCAATGCCCGACCATTGTGGAAGATAGAGAGAAAATGAAAGGCATTCCCTATGCTTCAGCCATAGGTTCTATCATGTATGCAATGTTGTGTACCAGACCTGATGTGTGCCTTGCTATCAGTTTAGCAGGGAGGTACCAAAGAAATCCAAGAGTGGATCACTGGACAGCGGTCAAGAACATCCTGAAATACCTGAGAAGGACTAAGGATATGTTTCTCGTTCATGGAGGAGACAAAGAGCTCTTCGTAAACGGTTACGTCGATGCTAGCTTTGACACTGATCCGGATGACTCTAAGTCACAAATCGAATACGTATTTTTATTGAATGGTGGAGCTGTTAGTTGGTGTCGTTCCAAGCAGAGCGTCGTGGCAGGATCTATGTGTGAAGCGGAGTACATAGCTGCTTCGGAAGCAGCAAATGAAGGAGTCTAGATGAAGGAGTTCATATCCGATCTAGGTGTCATACCTAGTGCATCGGGTCCAATGAAAATCTTTTGCGATAATACTGGTGCAATTGCCTTGGCAAAGGAATCCAGATTTCACAAGAGAACGAAGCACATCAAGAGACGCTTCAATTCCATCCACGATCAAGTCAAGGAGGGAGACATAGAGATTTGCAAGATACATACGGATCTGCATGTTGCAGACCCGTTGACTAAGCCTCTCTCATGAGCAAAACGTGATCAGCACCAAGACTCCATGGGTATTAGAATCATTACAATGTAATCTAGATTATTAACTCTGGTGCAAGTGGGAAACTGAAGGAAATATGCCCTAGAGGCAATAATAAAGTTCTTATTTATATTTCCTTATATCATGATAAATGTTTATTATTCATGCTAGAATTGTATTAACCGGAAACTTAGTACATGTGTGAATACATAGACAAACAGAGTGTCACTAGTATTCCTCTACCTGACTAGCTCGTTGATCAAAGATGGTTAAGTTTCCTAGCCATGGACAAGGAGTTGTCATTTGATAAACAGGATCACATCATTAGAGAATGATGTGATTGACTTGGCCCATCCGTTAGCTTAGCACTTTGATTGTTTAGTTTACTGCTATTGCTTTCTCCATAACTTATACATGTTCCTATGACTATGAGATTATGCAAGTCCCGAATACCAGAGGAATACTTAGTGTGCTATCAATCGTCACAACGTAACTGGGTGACTATAAAGATGCTCTACAGGTGTCTCCGATGGTGTTTGTTGAGTTGGCATAGATCGGGATTAGGATTTGTCACTCCGTGTATCGGAGAGGTATCTCTGGGCCCTCTCGGTAATGCACATCACTATAAGCCTTGCAAGCAATGTGACTAATGAGTTAGTTATAGGATGTTGCATTACAGAACGATTAAAGAGACTTGCCGGTAACGAGATTGAACTAGGTATTGAGATACCGACGATCGAATCTCAGACAAGTAACATACCAATGACAAAGGGAACAATGTATGTTGTTATGCGGTTTGACCGATAAAGATCTTCGTAGAATATGTAGGAACCAATTTGAGCATCCAGGTTCCACTATTGGTTATTCACCGGAGATGAGTCTCGGTCATGTCTACATAGTTCTCGAACCCGTAGGGTCCGCACGCTTAACTTTCGGTGACGATCGGTATTATGAGTTTATGTGTTTTGATGTACCGAAGGTAGTTCAGAGTCCCGGATATGATCACAGACATGACGAGGAGTCTCAGAATGGTCGAGACATAAATATCGATATATTGGAAGCCTATGTTTGGACATCGGAATGGTTCCGGGTGAGTTCGGGCATATACCGGAGTACCGGGAGGTTACCGGACCCCCCCCCCCCACCGGAAGTATATGGACCTTATTGGGCCATAGTGGGAGAGAGGAGAAGGGAGCCTAGGAGGGCCCCCCCAATCCCAATCCAAATTGGGTGGGGCGCCCCCCCCCCCCCGCCACCCCTTTCCTTCCCCCTCTCTCCCTCGTCCCTCCTCTCCTAATCCAACTGGGGAGGGGGGAAATCCTACTCCCGGTGGGAGTAGGACTCCCCTTGGGCGCGCCATAGAGGTGACGACCCTCCCCCTCCTCCACTCCTTTATATACGGGGGAGGGGGCACCCCATAGACACACAAGTTGATTGTTTAGCTGTGTGCGGTGCCCCCTCCATAGATTTCCACCTCGGTCATATCGTCGTAGTGCTTAGGCGAAGCCCTGCGCCGGTAGCTTCATCATCACCATCATCACGCCGTCGTGCTGACGAAACTCTCCCTCGACACTCAGCTGGATCTAGAGTCCGCGGGACATCACCGAGTTGAATGTGTGCAGATCGCGGAGGTGTCGTACTTTCGGTGCTAGGATCGGTCGGATCGTGAAGACGTATGACTACATCAACCGCGTTGTCATAACGCTTCCGCTTACGGTCTACGAGGGTATGTCAACAACACTCTTCCCCTCTCGTTTCTATGCATCACCTAGATGGATCTTGCGTGTGCGTAGGAATTTTTTTGAAATTACTGTGTTCCCCAACAATTAAAGCAATTGCCAGACACTTTGAAATATGCTTATATTGATGAGAAGAAGATAAATCATGTTATTATTAGTGCTATCCTTTCAGAACATGAAGAATAAAGATTATTGAAAGTTCTAACGAAGCACCGAGCTGCCATTGGATATACTCTTGATGATTTAAAGGGCATTAGTCCCACTCTATGTCAGCACAAGATTAATATGGAACCTGATGCTAAACCCATTGTTGATCACCAACATCGGTTAAATCGAAGATGAAAGAAGATTAAAACTTCTGGAAGCAGGTATAATCTATCCTATAGCTGATAGTAGATGGGTAAGTCTTATTCATTGTGTCTCTAAGAAAGGAGGTATTACTGTTGTTCCTAATGATAAGAATGAACTTATTCCACAAAGAATTGTTAAAGGCTATAGAATGGTAATTGATTTTAGAAAACTAAACAAAGCAACTAGAAAAGATCATTACCCTCTGCCTTTTATTGATCAAATGCTAGAAAGACTATCTAAGCACACACTTCTGTTTCCTTGATGGATATTCTGTTTTTTCACAAATACCTATTTCTCAACCTGATCAAGAAAAGACCACTTTCACTTGCCCTTTTGTAACTTATGCTTATAGCGTATGCCTTTTGGTTTATGCAATGCACCTGCTACCTTTCAAAGATGTATGACTGCTATATTCTCTGACTTTTGTGAAAAGATTGTTGAGGTTTTCATGGATGACTTTTCAGTTTATGGGAAGTCTTTTGATGATTGTTTAAGCAATCTCGATCGAGTTTTGCAGAGATGAGAGCAAACAAATCTTGTCTTGAATTGGGAGAAGTGTCACTTTATGGTTAACGAAGGTATTGTTTTGGGTCATAAAATTTCTAAAATAGGTATTAAGGTGGACAAAGCTAAGGTTAATGCAATTGAGAAAATGCTATGTCCTAAAGATATCAAAGGTATTCGTAGTTTCTTAGGTCATGCTAGTTTCTATAGGAGATTTATTGTAACATCCTAATTTTCAATTTGGATGTTATACATAGGTCATCATATGCATATAATATTTTATTTGCATTTTTGGTTGTGATCCTAGAAATCTTAAGCAACTCAAGGACCCAAGGAGAGAGATGGAGATTTCACAAAATTTTCATATTTGAAATTTCTCAAATTTGAAAAGAGGATCAAATTTGATTTTAACATTTTCTCTCCAATTGTTTCTAATAAAAGAAAGAAGATAAAAAGACTTCTTCAAATGAAAGGAATATTGGAGAAGAAATGTTAAAATCAAATTAAAATTTTATTTGAAATAGAGAAATGTGCATTTTTTAAAATTACATTTTAGGCCAGAAAAATGTTCACTTTGTTCTAAATATTAGATTTAGACTGTGAAAATTGTTTCTAGTATTTTTAGAATTTTTTTTATGTATTTTATTAGGATTTTCCTTTCTGGCGAAATTTATTTAAAAAAAAGTTTCGTCGCCAGACTGGGCCGAAGGCCCAGCCGAGCCAGGCCAGCCCACCTCGCCCCACCGCCTTCCTCCTCGCGGGAGGAGTCTGGCGCGCCGCCGCCGCTCGGGGAGTCCGAGCCGGACTCCCATCGCTGCCGCCCCCTCCTCCAAGGCAGCCCCCCGGCCTCTTTATAACTGGAGCCACCCCCTCTCCTCAATCGCCGCCGCTGCAGCCCGCCTTCCCCGCCGAGCCGCGTCGCCGCCACAAGCCGCCGCCCGCGCCGTCACCGCACTGCATCACCACTGCGCCACCACCGCCACATCGCCTCGCCGCTGGAGCCGCGCCGGATCTCGCCGTTGTTTTTCTCCGGTTAACCGGTAAAAAACCGATTCGGTTTTCCTCGGTTTTTCTTTCGGTTTATTTATTTTTAGGGTTAGGGTTTTTCCCGGTTTATTTCCGGTCAGTTCTAATTAGCGGACGTTCATTCGTTAATCCGCGGTAGCGAACAATTTTTGTTCATTAGTTTCGTTAGCGAACGTTCATTCGTTAGGTTTTTCTTTTTATTTTTTCGGCCAGGGACCTATCTGCGATTACTTTTGTCACAGATTAGTCCCTAATCTTCAAACCCTCATTACTTTTTGCTCGTTTGTTCAAATCCAGTGAAACCAACGCCAAAATCTTTGTCTTGTTCCCCTCTTTCCAAATAATCAACTTGAACATGGTTTTGACAAATTAAAATTTGGTTTCAAGAAGATTTTAATTCAAACTTCTTTTGATCGTAGTTTGAGTTTCGTAGCTCCAATTTGATTGTTTCTCTTTGCAAATCGAAACTCTTCAGTTGAACTTTCAGTTTGGATCTTTTCTCTTGAGTTTTACCCTTGCATATTATGCTTGAGTGCTTATGTATGCTATTGTTTGTTCACAATAGAGTTTCCAGAGTGCGAAGCGTACTGCTATGAGTCACTAGGGTTTTCAGATCGTCGGTAAGGCAAGTAACACTTTGATCATATCCCTTATTACCTAGTTTTTTATGAATTAGTTTCAATCCTCAAACATTGCATGAGTAGGTTTGATAACATGTGGGTATTGGGAAGTAGTTGATGAGGTAGAACCTATTGTCTTTAATTTCAAACCCTGGGAGTTACTTCTATGTTATGCTTATACTGCTATGCTATGCACGTAGACGTGGTTTGGTTTGAGTGATCCATGACAGATTTGAGAGTTTTAACTTAAGGTGGCTACTTTAATACACATCTAGGTGGATTGGTTGAGGCACCCTGGAGCACTAGTGGTTGTTTGGGCACCTGGAGCAATCCAGCGTTGTCCTGGGATATCTCGGAGTACCCGTGTGATTATCCTATGGTTTGCCACCCAGGCTCAAAGGGATCGTAAGAGTATTCACGCTAGAAACTTATGTGTGCATCCACAAGCCATTATGGGCTTTGGCATAGTTGAGTAAGTTGTGGGAATCCTTTCCATGATGGGCTAGCAGATGTAGGGGATTGTAGGTGTACCAGCCTATCTACCGGTTAAGGGGACCTCTTCGGAAAGAATGTGTCTCGGTCATACGTTTCTCAAACACCATGCAGTGCGATAAATACAACGGAGGAGATCGAGTCTTGTGGGGAAAAGTGTGCAAACCTCTGTAGAGTGTATAATCTAATCATGGTTAGTCATGTCCCCGGTTATGGACATCTTGAGTATCTGGTACTTGAATTATTGATTTGATCTCACCACTTTACTTAATTAATTTGTTGGATTGATAATTATTATTTTGGGATTGAGTTGGAGGAACCTTCTCAATGTTTTCAACAAGCTTTGTAGTTAAATAAAATATATTCCTTTGTTGTAGAGAAAAACTAGCTTTATGCAAATGATAACCATAGAGCCTCCACCAACGATATATGCATATAGTTATAGTTGTTACTTGTTCATTTATATATAGTGTTATCTTGCCAGCATATTCCATGTGTTGGCCTACACAGGCTACAACGTATTATGTTGCAGAGTTTTCAAACAAAGAATAAGGTGCGTTAGGTCATTGTCGTGCACTCAGCTATGCCGTTGGAGTTGATGGACTCATTTACCTTTGATGCTTCCGTTGTTATCTTATTTAGATGGCCTTCAACCATATTATTGTAATAAGTTCTCTTTTGATACATTCGATGTAATAAGTGTGTGATTGAACTCTGTTATAAATCCTCGAGTACTGTGTGTGTCAACATTACCGATCCAGGGATGACACTTATGCACAGAGATTTGACCATCTGAGGTCAGATCGCTACATTTATCAAAGACTTTTCTAAAATTTCTAGGCCTCTTACAAATTTCTTGCAAAAGAATATGCCATTTGTTTTTATGATGATTGTTTAGAAGCCTTTGAAACACTCAAGAAAGCCTTAATTTCTGCACCTATTGTTCAGCCACCTGATTGGAACTTGCCTTTTGAAATTATGTGTGATGCTAGTGATTATGATGTTGGTGTTGTTCTAGGACAAAGGGTTGATAAGAAACTAAATGTTATTCATTATGCTAGTAAAACTCTAGACAGTGCTCAAAGAAATTATGCTACTACTGAAAAAGAATTTCTAGGAGTGGTGTTTGCTTGTGATAAATTTAGATCTTCCATTGTTGATTCAAAAGTAATTGTTCACATTGAACATGCTACTATAAAATATCTTATGGAAAAGAAAGATGCTAAACCTAGACTCATTAGGTGGGTTCTTTTGCTACAAGAATTTGATTTGCATATCACTGATAGAAAAGGATCAGAGAACCCCGTAGCTGATAACTTGTCTAGGTTGGAGAATGTCCTTGATGACTCACTACCTATTGATGATAGTTTTCCTGATGAGAAATTAGCTACAATAAATGTTGCTCATAGTACTCCTTTGTATGGTGACTATGCTAATTATATTGTTGCTAAATATATACCACCTAGCTTTACATATCAACAAAATAAAAAATTCTTTTATGATTTAACACATTACTTTTGGGATGACCCACATCTTTATAAACAAGGAGTAGATGGTATTATTAGACACTATGTACCTGAGCATGAACAGGGCCAAATCCTACGGAAATGTCACTCCGAAGCTTATGGAGGGCATCATGCGGGAGACAGAACTGCTCACAAGGTATTGCAATCTGGGTTTTATTGGCCTACTCTCTTCAAGGATGCTCGTAAGTTTGTCTCATCTTGTGATGAATGCCAAAGAATAGGTAATATCGGTAAGCATCAAGAAATGCCTATGAATTAGTCACTTGTTGTTGAACCATTTGATGTTTGGGGATTTGACTACATGGGACCTTTTCCTTCCTCTAATGGGTATACACATATTTTGGTTGTTGTTGATTATGTTACTAAGTGGGTAGAAGCTATTCCAACTAGTAGTGCTGATTACAACACCTCTATTAAAATTCTTAAGGAAGTTATTTTCCCAAGGTTTGGAGTCCCTGGATATTTAATGACTGATGGTGGTAATTCACACTTTATTCATGGTGCTTTCCGTAAAATGCTTGCCAAGTATGATGTTAACCATAGAGTTGCATCACCCTATCATCCTCAGTCTAGTGTTTAAGTTGAACTTAGCAATAGAGAAATAAAATTAATTTTGCAAAAGACTGTCAACAGGTCCCGGAATAATTGGTCTAAGAAATTAGATGATGCACTTTGGGCTTATAGAACAGCATATAAAAATCATATGGGTATGTCTCCTTATAAAATAGTTTATGGAAAAGCTTGTCATTTGCCTCTTGAGTTAGAACATAAAGCATATTGGGCAATCAAAGAACTCAACTATGATTTTAAACTTGCTGGTGAAAAGAGGTTATTTGATATTAGCTCATTACATGAATGGAGAACCCAAGATTATGAAAATGCCATGTTATTTAAGGAAAAAGTTAAAAGATGGCACGATAAAAGAATCCAAAAGCGTGAGTTCAAAGTTGGAGAATATGTTATTTTGTACAACTCTTGTTTCAGATTCTTTGCAGGAAAACTCCTCTCCAAATGGGAAGGACCCTATGTTATCAAGGAGGTTTATCGATCTAGAGCTATCAAAATAAATAATGCAGAAGGTACTAACCCGAAGGTTGTTAATGGGCAACGAATAAAACATTATATCTCAGGTACGCCCATTAATGTTGACAGCAATATTATCCAAACTATGACACTAGAAGAGCACATAAAAGAAACCTTTCGGAACACTCCAGAATCGTCAAAAAGAAGAGGTACGTGATACGGTAAGTAAACGGACTCCGAAAATCCGCAAAAATATTTTTTGTCAGTTTTGGAATATAACAAAAATTAGGAAATAAGAAACAACCAGGAAGGTCACCCTGGTGGGCACAAGACACCAGGGAGCGCCTGGCCAGGTGCGCCTAGGTGGGTTGTGCCCACCTCGGGTACCTTTCAGACTCCATTTTTCTTTCGTTTGCTTGTTTCCCAAGATAAAAAAACTTTATATACCCCCCCCCCCCGAACCTATTGATCACCATATCGTAGAGAAATCTTTTTTTTTCTTTTCCTTACTGTTTTCTGACAGATTCAACTGAAAGATCGTGGATGTCGCCTAGAGGGGGGGTGAATAGGCGCTTTAAAATAATTACGGTTTAGGCTTGAACAAATGCGGAATAAACCTAGCGGTTAATTTGTCAAGCACAAAACCTACAACAACTAGGCTCACCTATGTGCACCAACAACTTATGCTAAGCAAGATAAACAACTAGGTGATAGCAAGATATATGACAAGAAACAATATGGCTATCACAAAGTAAAGTGCATAAGTAAAGGGCTCAGGTAAGAGATAACTGAGGCACGTGGAGACGACAATGTATCCCGAAGTTCACACCCTTGCGGATGCTAATCTCCGTTTGGAGCGGTGTGGAGGCACAATGCTCCCCAAGAAGCCACTAGGGCCACCGTAATCTACTCACGCCCTCGCACAATGCAAGATGTCGTGATTCCACTAAGGGACCCTTGAGGGCGGTCACCGAACCCGTACAAATGGCAACCCTTGGGGGCGGTCGCCGAACCTGTACACTTTGGCAACCCTTGGGGGCGGTCACCGGTACCCATCAAATTGCTCGGGGCGATCTCCACAACCTAATTGGAGACCCCGACGCTTGCCCGGAGCTTTACACCACAATGATTGAGCTCCGAACACCACCAACCGTCTAGGGCGCCAAGGCACCCAAGAGGAACAAGCTCTAGGGTGCCCAAACACCCAAGAGTAATAAGCTTCTCAAACTTCACTTCCATGTATCACCATGGAGAACTCAAACCGATGCACCAAATGCAATGGCAAGGGCACACGTAGTGCCCAAGTCCTTCTCTCTCAAATCCCACCAAAGCAACTAATGCTAGGGAGGAAAATGAGAGGAAGAACAAGAAGGAGAACACCAAGAACTCCAAGATCTAGATCCAAGGGGTTCCCCTCACATAGAGGAGAAAGTGATTGGTGGAAATGTGGATCTAGATCTCCTCTCTCTTTTCCCTCAAAAACTAGCAAGAAACCATGGAGGGATTGAGAGTTAGCAAGCTCGAAGAAGGTAAACAATGGGGGAAGAACACGAGCTTAAAGGATAAGGTTCATTGGGGAAGAAGACCCCCTTTTATAGGAGGGGGAAAATCCAACCGTTATGTGCTCAGCCCGCACATGAGCGGTACTACCGCTCCACGAGCGATACTACCGCTGGAGGAGCGGTACTACCGCTTAGCATGGTCAAAACACCCCAACGAGAGAGAAAAACACGAGCTGAAAAACTGCCAGAGAGGTAGAGCAGTATGAGCGGCACTACCGCTGTAGCCAGCGGTACTACCGTTGGCCGCAGCGGTACTGCCGCTTGGCCTAGCGGTACTATCGCACAAGAGCGGTACTACCGCTCCTACTGCCGCTGAACCCGACACGAGAAGAGCAGGACCCAAAATCGAGGCGGTAGAAGAGCGGCACTGCAGCAGTACTACGGCTGAGAGATCCAAGCGGTACTACTGCTTGGGCTCGCGGTACTACCGCTGGGACCAGACAAAAGCCACTCTCAAGAAACAAGAACTGCCATAACTTCTTCATACGAGCTCCGAATTGAGCAAACTCAAGCTTGTTGGATACAAGACGATGAGTAGCATCAAAACAAGAGGAATGCCTAACAAAAATAGGAGTGAAACCTCCAACCGAGAAGAACCGGCAAAACCTCCAACATCGAAAACATCATAGAAGATGCATGCGAACTCCGTTTTCGATGAACTCAAGCTTATCATCAAGATGACCATAAGCTCTAAGACTCACAAAGAGAACCAAACAAGAACCAAGAAAGATGATGCAAGGATGCAATGGTTTGAGCTCTCTACGAACGATACAATCAAGCTACTCATCGAGAGCCCCCCTTGATAGTACGGCAATCGATCCTATAACCCGGTCTCCCAACTACCATCATGAGACCGGTAAAATAGAAAACCTATCAAGGGCAAACCTTTTCCTTGCACATGGTCCACTTGAGCTAGATGATGACGATCTTGACTCCCTCAAATTGGACCACCTTTCTTGATTGGTTGACTCGATGAAGACTAGTTGACTGCTCCCCCATACTCCACTATGGGTGAGCCACTCTTCCGCACATCTTCACAAGTCCATTGTCACCACAAAGGACGGCAAGCTTCAAGCATTTGATCTCTTCGTGATGCTCCACTTGAACTTGCACACCGCAACCTAACCCCACAAAGAACCCTCATGAAGACCATGGGTTAGTACACAAAGAGTAATTGACAACGCTTACCATACCATGGGATCACTTGATCCCTCTCGGTACATCTTCTACGCTTTGTGGGTTGATCAACTTGATTCACTCTTTGACTTAGTCTTGATCAACCTCTCACAAGACCAATCTTTAGGTAATTCCTTGAATAGCACCTTGGTCGACACAAACTCTCCTTGAAACCAACACATGTACTCCAAGAAAAGCCTATGGACAAAACCTTCAAATATAACTCAAGGAAACCATTAGTCCATAGAGTTTGTCATCAATTACCAAAACCAAACATGGGGGCACCGCATGTTCTTTCATCAACTAGGCCAGCATCATGTCTTCCTCACCTTCCAAGAACGGAAAAGAAGACGCAGGGTTGGTTCAGGAAAATCTAAGGAGAGAGCAAGCTGAAGAGGTTGCCATGGAGGGAGGAGAGGAAAATCCCTTTGGGGTCACCCTCCGGCTTCCGAGAGAGTCACATTGATCAGCATCTCCACTTATCCTAATCCTCATCAAGCTATGAGATCATCGAACAATCAAGAGAGCCCCGAAGTGCATGAAGGACTCCCACCAAGAAGGCCTTTACATAGGTTACATCGTAACAATTTTCACAATTTGATTCACAATTATGGGTTCGAGAATACTCCTTGTGTGCACATACCGTCTAGTTGGGACATAGTTCGTCCAAGAGAAAGCAATGTAGGAACAAACCCCTGGGGCCTAGAAAATAAACACATAATGGCTGAAGTGAAGAAAAACACCTAGTTACTTCATCAAGCCCTTCGAGAGATTCAAGGCTTGAAGGAGCTACTCATGGTTATATTGGAAAACGCTGCTACTTCATCATCATCACCACCATCTTCATCACTAAAAGAAAATTGGGTATCGGGTATGGGCACTCCCCTTGGCTTTTGCCAAGCTTGGGGGAGGTGCCCCGGTATCATATCACCTCCACTACCTTTTGCCTTTACTTAACTTAGTTTGATCCATAGTTATCTTCTGCTTTAGATGAATAAAAGTTTAGTTCAATCCTTTCTTTTTGAGAGTTTGCTTAGTGATCTACCCTTGTAATCGTGTGCGAGATATATAATAAAGTTTAGTTTGAGTTTTTGCTTTCTTTACTTTCATGTTTCAATAAAAAGAAAGGAAATAAATGAAAAATGCCATATGCTAATCTTATGGTAGGCAATGACACCACATAAGGAAAAGTATAAGTATAAAATTTTATTAGAGATTGACAAACATAGCATTGGTCAATGATGCAACTAATGAAAGAATTAATAAGGGAAGAGAAGATTCACATACAAATACACTATCCAGGAAATCTTTTGTGATTGTGAGCCCCCATCAAAATATTATATGCCAAAATTGTTGACGTTGGACAAGGAAGACACCGTAATGATTTATGTTTGTTCATATTCACATAGAAGTTATATTGTCATAGATCCTTCAACATGTGGTGCTTGCCCCCCATCTTTGCTAGCCAAAAATTCTGCACTAAGTAGATACTACTTGTACATCCAAAAACCCTTAAACCCAAATCTTATTTTCAAGAGTCCACCATACCTACCTAAGAATTGAGCAAGATCCCTCAAGTAAGTTGTCATCGGGCAATAAGGCAATAAAAATTGCTTCTAAAAGTGTTAGATCATTTAGTGTAAGAGAAAATTGAGCGTTGTATGAACTTGTGATAGCAAATAATAAAAGCGACAGACTGCATAATAAAGGATGCTATCATAAGGGGCAATATAACATGATGTTCTTTTGCACTAAGGGGTTGAGCATACAAACAAATAAGCGCATGGCAACCTCTGCTTCCCTCTGTGCAGGGCCTATCTTTTACTTTTATGTATTTACTTTTATGCAAAAGTCAAAGTTTTTCTCTCTATTCCTTTTTATTTTTCTCCTTTGGCAAGCATCGTGTGGTGAGGAAAGATCTAGGCACATATGTCCAGTTGAATATGGGTAGCATGAGTTATTATTGTTGACATCACCCTTGAGGTGAATACGTTGGGAGGCGAAACTATAAGCCCCTATCTTTCTATGTGTCCGGTTGAAACTTTTTGCTCATGTGTATGCGGCGAGTGTTAGCAATCATAGAAGACTATATGATGGTTGAGTATGTGGACTTGCCTAAAGGCTCCGATATGTGACCCTTCCTGAAAAAATAATGAATTGTAGTTGCAAAGTTGACTGAGAACATAGTTTGTTGGTTTCCAACAGAGTTTATGCTTTATACTTCGATGTTGTGATGAATTGTTACTTGTTCATGAGAATTCTATGATAAAAATTTTATGTAAAGTTTGTTGTTGTTATAATAATTCACATGATGCTTCTATGTCCGTATGTTTGTTTTTATTGACACATCTCTCTCTAAGCATGTGGACATGTTTTTTGATTTCGGTTTTCGCTTGAGGACAAGCGAGGTCTAAGCTTGGGGGAGTTGATACGTCCATTTGCATCATGTTTACCTACTATTATTTATAATGTTTTTATGCATAATAATGCTTTTTGGAGTAATTCTAATGCATTTTCTCTCTAATTTGCAAGGTACACACAAAGAGGGAGAATTTGGCAGCTGGAAATCTGGACCTGAGAAAGCTACGTCAGGCTACCTATTCTGCACAACTCCAAATGAGCTGAAACTTTACGAAGATTTTTTATGGAATATATAAGAAATATTGGAGTCAATAAGTACCAGAGGGGGCCCACCAGGTGGGCACAACCCACCTGGGCGCGCCAGGGAGCCTAGGCGCGCCCTGGTGGATTGTGCCCTCCTCGGCCCACCTCCGGTGCCCATCTTCTGGTATATAAGTCATTTTGACCTAGAAAAATAAGGAGAGAACTTTAGGGACGGAGTGCCGCCGTCTTGAGGCGGAACTTGGGCAGTAGCACTTTTGCCCTCTGGCGGAGTGATTCCACTGGGGGAACTTCCCTCCCGAAGGGGGAGATCATCGTCATCATCATCACCAACAACTCTCCCATCTTGGGGAGGGCAATCTCCATCAACATCTTCAATAGCACCATCTCCTTTCAAACCCTAGTTCATCTCTTGTGTTCAATCTTTGTGCCAAAACTATAGATTGGTGCTTTTGGGTGACTAGTAGTGTTGATTACATCTTGTAGTTGATTACTATATGGTCTATTTGGTGGAAGATTATATGTTCAAATCCATTATGCTATTTAATACCCCTCTGATCTTGAGCATGTTTATCACTTGTGAGTAGTTACTTTTTTTCTTGAGGTTACGGGAGAAATCATATTGCAAGTAATCATGTGAACTTGATGTGTTTGATATTTTGATAGTATGTATGCTACGATCCCCTTAGTGGTGTCATGTGAATGTCGACTACATGACACTTCACCATATTTGGGCCTAAGGGACTGCATTGTGGAGTAGTTATTAGATGATGGGTTGCGAGAGTGACAGAAGCTTAAACCCTAGTTTATGCGCTATTCCGTAAGGGACCGATTGGATCCAAAAGTTTAATGCTATGGTTAGAATTTATTCTTAATACTTTTCTTGTAGTTGCGGATGCTTGCGAGGGGGTTAATCATAAGTAGGAGGTTTGTTCAAGTAAGAACAGCACCTAAGCACCGGTTCACCCACATATCAAATTATCAAAGTAGCGAACACGAATCGAATCAACATGTTGAAAGTGACTAGATAAAATTCCCGTGTACCCTCAAGAACGCTTTTCTTATTATAAGAGACCATTTTGGAATGTCCTTTGCCTCAAAAGGATTGGGCTACCTTGCTGCACTTTTGTTACTACTATCATTACTTGTTCGTTACAAATTATCTTGCTATCAAACTACTCGGTTACTTACAATTTCAGTGCTTGCAGACATTACCTTGCTGAAAACCACTTGTCATTTCCTTCTGCTCCTCGTTGGGTTCGACACCCTTACTTATCGAAAAGGCTACAATTGATCCCATATACTTGTGGGTCACCAGTCTCGCAAACTATTGCTTCTACAACTATCGCTAACGCATAGTGATAAAGTAAAGCAATTACATGCATTTGCATTTGATACAATAAAGAGACAACCATAAGGCTCTTGCCGGTTGCTGATAACTTACAAAACATGATCATCTCATACAATAACGTTTATCACATCATGTCTTGACCATATCACATTACAACGTACCTGCCCTGCAAAAACAAGTTAGACGTCCTCTACTTTGTTGTTGCGAGTAGTATATGGCTGCTACGGGCTTCTAGCAAGAACCGTTCTTACCTACACATAAACCACAATGGTGATTCATCAAGTTTGCTGTTTTAACCTTCTTAAAGGACCGGCCGCAGTCAAATTCGATTCAACTAAAGTAGGAGAAATAGACACCCGCCAGCCACCTTTATACAAAACTAGTTGCCTGTCAGTCGGTGGAACCGGTCTCATGTGCGTGGACATGTAAGGTTGGTCCGGGCCGCTTCATCCCACAATACCGCCGAATAAAAATAAGACATTGGTGGTAAGTAGTATGACTATCACCGCCCATAACTCTTTGTGTTCTACTCATGCATATCATCTATGCATAAACCTGGCTCTGATACCACTGTTGGGAATCGTTGCATAGAAAACAAAAAAATTCCATGCACAACATTTGGTATGAGGGGAAGAGTGTGTCTATGTACCCTCATAGACTGTAAGCGGAAGCGTTTCACAACGCAGTTGATGTGATCTCATCCGGGACTCCGAAAAACATTTGGTCACCAAATCACATAACTCATATAATACTATATCGTCATCGAACGTTAAGCGTGCGGACCCTACGGGTTCGAGAACTATGTAGACATGACCGAGACACCTCTCCGATCAATAACCAATAGCGGAACCTGGATGCCCATATTGGCTCCTACATATTCTACGAAGATCATTATCGGTCGAACCGTTATGACAACATACATAATTCCCTTTGTCTATATCGGTATGTTACTTGCCCGAGATTCGATCGTCGGTATCTTCATACCTAGTTCAATCTCGTTACCAGCAAGTCTCTTTACTTGTTCCATAATACATCACCTCGTGAATAACTCCTTAGTCGTTTGCTTGCAAGCTTATGATGTGTATTACTGAGAGAGCCCAGAGATACCTCTCCGATACTCAAAGTGACAAATCCTAATCATGATCTATGCCAACTCAATAAACACCTTCGGAGATACCTGTGGAGCATCTTTATAATCACCCAGATATATTGTGATGTTTGATAGCACACAAGGCATTCCCCCGGTATCCGAGAGTTGCATAATCTCATAGTTGAAGGAATATGTATTTGACATGAAGAAAGCAATAGCAATAAAACTGAACGATCATTATACTAAGCAAACGGATGGGTCTTTGTCGGTGTCAAAACCAGCCGATCTCAGGTAGGGGGTGCCAAACTGTGCGTCTGAGGATCGAAGGTAACATGGGACAAGGGGGACACGATGTTTACCAGGTTTGGGCCCTCTTAATGGAGGTAAAACCCTACATCCTTCTTGATTGTATTTGATAAGTATAGGGGTTAAAAGAGTTGATCTACCTCGAGATCGTAATGGCTAAACCCTAGTTGTCTAGCCTCTATGAATTCCGATAGCCTCTACGGACTAAACCCTCTGGTTTATATACACACCGGAGGGCCCTAGGGTTGTACAGAGTCGGTTTACAAAGGAAGGAAATTACATATCGGGACACTGATCTTGCATGCCATCCATGCATAGGAGAGTCCTACCCGGACGCGGGGATGGCCTTCTGCCTTGTATCTTCACGGCCCATCAGTCTTGCCCATATCCAGTTGCCCGGACACCCGAGGACCCCCTAATCTTGTCACATCATTCTCCTAATGATATGATCCCATTATCAAATGACAACACATGTCTATGGTTAGGAAACCTTAACCATCTTTGATCAATGAGCTAGTCTAGTAGAGGCTTACTAGGGACATGGTATTTTTTTATGTATTCACACATGTATTTAAGTTTCCGACCAATACAATTATAGCATGAATAATAAACCTTTATCATGAACAAGGAAATATAAAATAACAACTTTATTATTGCCTCTAGGGCATATTTCCTTCAAGCACAGGTACGACTATCTTGACTCTGTCATAAAATTGTCATGAATGTACATGCATGACAGAAAACGTGACCTACTATGACAAACACGTATCATCATGGAAGTGTTTTTTTGGTAGTGTATTGAGAATCAAAAAGATAGAAGAAACCATCTAGCTACTACCTACAGACTTGTAGGTCTGTGGTAAACTACTCACGCATCATCAGAGGAGCACCAATGAGGATGATGAACCCCTCCGTGATCGTGTTCCCCTTCGGCAAGATGCCGGAATAGGGCTCTACATTGGGTCTCGTGGTTCTAGAACTTGCAGCGGCTGGAATTGTGTTTCGTCGACTCCCATAGGGTTTCTAGAATATTTGGGTATTTATAGAGCTGAGAGGCGGTGGAAAGGACCTCTATGGGCCCCACCACCCATCAGGGCACACTAGGGGCCTCTAGCGCACCCAGGTGGGTGGTGGGCCCCACGAGCCTTCCCTCATGCACTTCCTTGGCTCCCAAGTTGTCTTCTGGGCAGAAAAAATCTCCAAAAAGTTTCACTGCATTTGGACTCCGTTTGATATGGATATTCTGCGAAGTAGCAACTGGCACTAGGCACTATGTCAATAGGTTAGTCCCAAAAAATGATATAAGGTTGCTATAAAATGAATGTAAAACATCTAAGAATGATAATATAACAACATGGAACAATAAAAAAATTATAGATACGTTGGAGACGTATCAATAGCTAGAGAAAGTTCTTAGGCATTCTTCTCCATCCATTTGCTCAATAAAAACTAAGACAATCAAAACAACAAATGGATGTCCTCGAATGGAGAAAATATGCAACCAACATGCTCACACAATAAGATCGCAAATGAAACATGTGTCAAAGCATGCACAAACAATTCTAGCATCTATCAAGCAATTGGCGATGACTAGGTCATCTATATATGAGTATATTGACTTAGGAGTCAAACGAGAACATTTGATCATAGGTCATACTCATCGTTTAAGTAAAAGTGGGGTTACCACCTTTACATAAAGCATTAGTGTATTCACACCATTAGAGTTGCTTTAGCTCAATTTTTTAGAGCAAAACCCCCCTAGATGTGATATCCCCCCTAAGAGGGATGAACTAACCTTGGGTTTTGTAGATGATGACTTCATGTAGATAGTGAAGATATGGATGCTCAATGTTGATGTAGGTCATTTGGAGCAATCCTTTGGAGTGTTTCACTTTCAATACCTACATGGGTTAGTCCCACAAGGAACATACAAAGATATCCATAGACATAGAGTGAATTGCACAAATGATGATGTCCATGAAAGCATTAGGTTACCTTGTCCCTTGTCTTACCAACAAGAGGGTTTGTAACTCGATGAACTAGTGCAAGATATGGGAGTTGATTGCACAAGTCCTTGCCATAATGAATATGAGTGAAGTATGTTGGCGGAATCACCCTTAAGAACACTCTAGTTCTTCTTCTTTGGGATCCACATCAACTTTATGGGAATCCTTGGAGTTGTAGTTGTACTTGATGAAGTAGAGCTTAACGTAGTCTTGGGAACCCACTTGACCATGGCCTTAGGAGCTTCTTAAAATTAATCAATCTCTTCTTGAAGCTTTTCCTTCCCTTTAGCTTGTGCTCTCGTGGTGGAAGATCATCTTGATCTTGTGTTCCCTCAAAAGAAGTGGGGTCATACTTCTCTCGTTGAGGAACAAACTTCATCTTGCGGTATTGATCCTCTTCCCATTCAACTCCATTGGCATTGAACTTTCATTCAAAACCAATACCTTGATTCTTCCGGTGTCTTCCTTGCTTGCGTACAATTTCCTCAAATTGCCTACTCCAAGCAAGGCTCTTGTAAACACCTTTCTCTATAATTCTCTTCAATAAGTTATTTTCTTGCTCAAGTGTAACTTGGCTAAGAGAATCATTAGTGGAATCAAGAGAACTACTAGAAGCAACAACATTTGATTTAGCATGATTACTAGCAAGTTCATCACAGATTTTATCACTAGTTTTGTCAACAAATAAATCATCATCACTTAGCAAATCATCTTCATCACTATCAAAGTCAAGATACTCGGGGTGTGATACCTTGGGGCCTTTAGCCATGAAGCATCTTCCATTTCCTTCATTTGGTGAGTCAAATATGTCATAGGAGTTGGATGAAACTAGTGCAAGATCGGCAACACCTTCATCTTGAGTATAGTCGGAGTCGGAGTGATAGCTTCTCTCGAAGTAGTTGTTGGAGTCGGAACCGGATACCCATTCACCAACGTGAGCTTGATGTCTTCGTCTTGTGTAGCTCTTTGATGACTTGTCCTTTCTTCTCGAATCCTTGATTCTTTGAGAGGGTCTTCATTCATAACGATCATCTCTACGCCTTCTCTCTCTTGGAGGTGATTCATCCCTTCTACTTCTCCTTTTTGGTGAGTCTTCTCTCTTCTTTTAGGGAGCCGTACATGTTGGGGAACGCAATAATTTCAAAAAAAATCCTACACACATGCAAGATCATGGTGATGCATAGAAACAAGAGGGGGAAGAGTGTTGTCCACGTACCCTCGTAGACCGTAAGCGGAAGCATTATGACAACGCGGTTGATGTAGTCGTACATCTTCATGATCGACTGATCCTAGTACCGAAAGTACGGCACCTCCGCGATCTGCACACGTTCGGCTCGGTGACGTCCCACGAACTCACGATCCAACAGAGTGTCGAGTGAGAGCTTCGTCAGCACGATGGCGCGATGACAGTGATGATGATGCTACCGGAACAGGGCTTCGCCTAAGCACCGCTACGATATGACCGAGGTGGATTATGGTGGAGGAGGGCACCGCACACAGCTAAGAGATCAAGGATCAACTTGTGTGTCTATGGGGTGCCCCCCTCCCCCGTATATAAAGGAGTAGAGTAGGGGGAGGGCCGGCTGTAACATCCCAAAATTCTAAATTTTGGGATGTTATAATAAATAGATAGATTGATTGATTGTTTGATTGTTGTGTGATTGATTGAGTGAAATTCGAAACTTTTTGAAAGTTAAATGAGAGGGAATAAAAGGACTTTCCCAAACTTTCACCTTTTGCATTTTGATCTCCGTGAATTCAAATTCTTTTCAAATACAAAACCCTCGACAGAAGATGACATGACTTCTTCCATTTAAATAAATGAAAAGGGTTTTGAAAAGATTTGAATTTCATTTGGAAATATTTTTAATTCAGAAACTTCAAGCAACTCAATGATTTTCATGAGAGAAGATAAAATGACTTCTTCAAATTATATGAAATATGAGTTGGGAGTTTAAAAGGATCAAAATTTAAAATCCTTTTGAAATTATTTTCAATTTGGAGTTATATGGGTTTATTCAAATTATTTTTCTCCAAAAATAAAATATACGGAAAATAGGGTAACATGATTCCCTACATCAAAAAATTGAAGAGAAATAATTTTGAATTAATTTTGTTATTTTTATAATGATTTTTATTGGATTTTATTAGACCAGTAGCACTCTTTGAATTATCTGAATTTGTGTGAATTTTATTTAATGCTAGGAAAATGTTCAGGTTGTAGAAAATCTTTTTATGAAAATTTTGATATATATTATGCCTATATAAAGTTTTAGTTTTAGTTTCGCTTTTCAGTTTATCGCTTTTCTGTTAAAAAAACAAAAAACAAAAATTGTGCGCGCGCCTGAAACTAACTGTCGCCCACGTGCGCATCATAGTACCAGCGGGCGGCCCATCTTTTCTTTTTCTTTATGCTATATGGGCCAGGCCTAGCCGGCCATATTCCTTCCCCATATTTTTTTCCATAGTTTTTCTTTTCTATTCTATTGCTCAAAAAAAATTATAGTGTGCGCGGCCGGCCGAACCGCCTTTTGGCCCATGGCGCACCTCCCATCTCTGTTTCGTATACTAGTAGAAGGCTCGTGCGTTTCCATGGGCTTTTAAATATTTTTATCGTGTGCATATATAAACATAATGCATATCAAGTTTTACGTGTAAACATAATTGAAATCCATATCACACAAAATATTCTTCGATACAAAATGTAATTCGATAATGTATACATAGAAAGACACGCGATGCACAAAATAAAGAAAGTGGTACAGAAACATAGTACTCTTTATTGTGCACTATATTACACAAGGTAGATAGCACCCTACATGACTTTTATGCTTAAGACCAATCATCTCACGAAGCATTTCCATTGTTATTAACCATTAATTAAAGACAACAGATGGAGCATTTTGTTACCTTTAAATAAATATTCCAAGATGCTGCAACCAGAACCTTAATACATTATGGAATTTCCTAACAAATATTACATAGACCCAAATATACAGCACAACATCCAATAAAAAATCATTATAACACACCATCTAACTTAAAAGTCTGGCATATGAAAATTTAGACCTCCGATAGAAAACGCTGAATTTCAGCAGGAAATATCAAATACATGCTTCCCTGTCCGATGTATAAATATGTGTAATTCTCAATTGATGCACTTTTGAAATCTTCTAACTCACATAACACCATAATTACAGTGATTGTGCAACATATTATTTAGAAAGCATGCATAAGCCTTTGAGTATAAACACAACTTTTGGTAGGGAGTCAATAACACCCCTAGGTAGCCAAGCCTTTGAGTATAAACAAAAATGATTTCTCAAGCTTTCTTTTGCTTCATGGAGCTGTAATTATTGCTAAGAGAAACAAAATAGAAATCACATGATAAAAAAGAAACAACGCAATAGGAGAAAATGAGGCATACTACGTGGCCATGTCGCTAACCTGGCCATCACAACCTCCGAGACCAAGGGGCGAGGAGGTGGTGGCATCAGCTCCAATGAACCTATGACACCAAAATGATTATGTTTGCCGTCCTCGATCGTCGGCATCATCGACTCAATGGTCGGTCCCCTTGTATCTTCTTCCCCATGGATCGGGATTGATTAGACATAGGATCAGAACAACAAACAAAATCAAAAGTCACAAAGAATTATAGCCTAGTAATGCTCAGTCAGCCAAATTAAGAAATATCGGTAACACATGCATATCCATTAATGATATTAGTGAACAATGCAAAAAGCAAAGGATTCCATTTGTCGCAATTAGTACACACGACAACTACTTCATAAGTTCATATGACCAATCAGTTAGACCACATGGTTAAATTCATTCATAGATGAACAATAGATGAACAACTAACAAAAGTCGAGAAGGATCCTTACAAAAACAATGATTGGTCAGGAATTTGGAAGGAGGGAGGGTCTATTATTAACGCTAGTGAAGGCGCATGTCATGCCAACTCTACAAAGTTAATTCCATTTACAAAAATCACATCGGAAAAGTATTGTGCATTCATGTTCTAGTCTTAATATCCCTTAGGTAATCTTGTTTTCAGCTGAACGACGATCATGTCAAGCTAAACGAAGAGGACGCCAACAGGGCCACATTGTTCCCTGCCCACCACCGCCCACTTCCACATTCCACCATCCATGTTCACCACCTGGATGCCGGCCCCAGCTCTCAAGGCCCTAGAACCGGTGCGCCCACGGGTCGCCGCGTTGGGTATGTACCCGCCGCCACCGCGTTGGACCTTCTCGTCCTACAAGGCAATAGCCATTGCCTTAGTTGTCTATATCAGACATCTGAAATGAAACAAAAGTCAAATGCTACTAATTAGACGTAATACATCAAAATGTCAAACAGAGTCAACACTTTAATTATGCTTCATATGATAAGAATCAAACATACATAGTTAAACCAAATACTTAACAAAGTGTCAACAACATTTCACAGATTCTTTCAGAATTTTTGAAGCACTAACCTGGCTTGGCTCAATGCCAATGTGGTTCAGCATATCAATGCATAGATGTAGGAATCATCCTTGTACTCTGCACAAACAAGGGAAAAACATGAGCTTTCATGTTTCCGTGTATTATAGTTGAGCAGAAGCGATACATGGACAGTAGTATGAATGTACAACAGTGGGAAAGCTGAGGTTCCCTGGGCTGAATGTTGATGAAAGGTGCCTCCCATTTGCCCTTGTAGTCCAGGTTCCTAATTATCTGACTACACAAATATCCCATGTCAGAAGTTGCAATGCCAATGCACACTGCTGTTTGTCTACAATTTGACTATCTAATCTTACTCTAGCAGAAGTACCTTTTGCATCCATGGTCTCTTGCACCGGGGTATGTACCAAACTCCTAACTTCTTACAACTGATGATATTGTTAGGCGATGGAATTTGGAGTAACTTCTTGCTGACAACTGATGATATTGTTGGGCATTGAATTAATTGAACCACCCAAACTACTTTCAATCCTTTCTCGAAAGACAAATCAAGGAGACCACGAGATAGAAAAAGAGAGAAACTTACCATTAAGATAGAGGACAAGTCAGGCAGTCTTGCACATGGTGTTGGTAGGCAGCACCGCCGTGGTCGGGACAGTTCGCGTCCCAAATCCATATCCTCCATTTTTGCAAGATTCTGTACACCACATCTTTCTTACTAAAGTGGGAGAAACCATAAATCGACTATCAATCATCATTAAGTGTAGAATATGGTCATTAAAATTCATTAAAATCATTGCACATCGCTTGCTTGATTCTCCTCTATTAAATTAGCATTCATCACGGTGCCTTCTAAAGACAAGGCATGACAGAAACACAAAGCACAACCCAAGCACATTGGTTTATGTACCATACTCATTGTAAAAAATTAGAAGCTTCTGTAAGATGTGACACTGTTTACATGTTTGGAGTGAATTGCATCCTCATACAGAGGATAGAAGAACTGAATGCTTATGTACTTATAAAATACAAAAGTGAAAAGGGTAATTAAATCATGTTGGGTTAAAAACCTTACGTTCCCATGGTTCTTTCTCAGATCAAAGAACTCAAAGTATCAACAGTGGATATTGGAGCCAGGAGAAGAAACGACGTGACCTTCACCCACATCCTTAATGGCTAGCCTCATCTCCATGCCCAGGACGATCTGAAGCCTCCCTCAATAATTCGACACTTGCATGATGACCGACCGTCAGATCACAACACTCGGCTTGGGCAACGAATTCGAGGGATTTCTATACCAAGCGTTGAGAGTACCTAGGGGTCACCTTGGTTTTTGTACACGACAAAGAGGAGTGCGGGAGGCGAGCCCCAACCCATCGAGACCACGATGCCTTGAGAGAAAGCTAGGGGAGGTGATGGTGAAGCAAGACATCATGGCGCACGTGCCCTACGTCTCAACGCTACAGTCGAGCGTCGCCATGTAGCCGCACAACAGCTTGCACTCCATGAGTTACATACTATTTTCGCTCACACGATGAACGCCATCCGCCCGTCACTGAGACCCATCCTCTCAACCCTGCTGCTCCACGATCATGCGACGCCGTGCTAGTTAATGCAGAAACATAGGAGGCGGGCATCGTAAGGTAAAAAGTCCGGTTTGGACGGGATGAAAGACGAACCAAAATAAAGCAAAATTGGACAGGGAAGGGGGTGGATGAGGAGGCGAACATACAACAAGGTCGGGGTGGCTGTGGCCGAAGCATGAGGCTCGGCCTCCTCACCGATGACCAGATCCGCCGTCAAAGATGATGAGGTCATCAGCCCCGTGACCTGGATCCCGCCAACAGGGTGATGCAGAGGAGAGGTGCGGCGGCGTCCTACGGGTGAGGATGGCGGGGGAGGTGAGGGAGCAGCTGAGCGCGGTGGTGCGGCTGCATCCCTCGGGAAGACGAACGGCGAGCGGCCCGAGGCGGGAGGCGGCGAGGGGGAGAGAAGAGTCGTGCGGTGCGAGGTGAAAGCCCGACTCGCTCGGTTTGTAGCAGGGTACTGCTATAATCGAAACATTTCCTTTGATGTAATTTGACTATGTATGGAAAGATTAATCAGTGATTGACCGACTTATGGTAAGTTAATTAATTTAGATTTGATTTTTAAATATTGATTAGAGATTAACCGTGATTGATTCTCTCCCATAAAGACATTACTAAATAATTTGTGTCCACATGGAAAGTTCTGATCTGTTTGGCTTTCGGTACCTGGGATGGTGGAAGGAAAGACGAAAATAAACCAGACGAAAATAAACCAGATGAATAATAACAGTGGACACAATCCTAGCAATTGCTCCATTAAGAGTAGAGATAATGCCTCAGGATGAGGAGGTCACAATTAGGGTATGGCAAGAAAAACTTTTTTGGAAAGCTTTGATTCTGATAATAATTACCATATTCGAAATTTCCTTAGTTATAGCCTTACCATACATGGATTGATTTATTACTATAATTATCATATTTGAGATTTCTAAGTTTATAGCCTTACCATACGTGGATTAATTGTGATTGATTACCATAAATACGTTGGGTATTGTCGGCCAGACGAGAAAGAGAAAAAACGGTGGGAGGGGGGGTGGTGGGAGGTGGGACGAAGAAAAACCGGTTGAAAAAAACCGGTTGAAAATAAACCGGTTGAAAGTGGGGGGGGGGGGACTATTCAACCAATTTGTTCATTAGGTGTTGGTAGGCAGCACCGCCGTGGTCGGGACAGTTCGCGCCCCAAATCCATATCCTCCATTTTTGCAAGATTCTGTACACCACATCTTTCTTACTAAAGTGGGAGAAACCATAAATCGACTATCAATCAGCATTAAGTGTAGAATATGGTCATTAAAATTCATTAAAATCATTGCACATCGCTTGCTTGATTCTCCTCTATTAAATTAGCATTCATCACGGTGCCTTCTAAAGACAAGGCATGACAGAAACACAAAGCACAACCCAAGCACATTGGTTTATGTACCATACTCATTGTAAAAAAATAGAAGCTTCTGTAAGATGTGACACTGTTTACATGTTTGGAGTGAATTGCATCCTCGTACAAAGGATAGAAGAACTGAATGCTTATGTACTTATAAAATACAAAAGTGAAAAGGGTAATTAAATCATGTTGGGTTAAAAACCTTACGTTCCAATGGTTCTTTCTCAGATCAAAGAACTCAAAGTATCAACAGTGGATATTGGAGCCAGGAGAAGAAACGACGTGACCTTCACCCACATCCTTAGTGGCCAGCCTCATCTCCATGCCCAGGACGATCTGAAGCCTCCCTCAATAATTCGACACCTACACGATAATCGACCGTCAGATCACAACACTCGGCTTGGGCAACGAATTCGAGGGATTTCTAGACCAAGCATTGAGAGTACCTAGGGGTCACCTTGGTTTTTCTACACGACAAAGAGGAGTGCGGGAGGCGAGCCCCAACCCATCGAGACCATGATGCCTTGAGAGAAAGCTAGGGGAGGCGATGGTGAAGCACAACATCATGGCGCACGTGCCCTACGTCTCAACGCTACAGTCGAGCGTCGCCATGTAGCCGCACAACAGCTTGCACTCCATGAGTTACATACTATTTTCGCTCACACGACGAACGCCATCTGCCCATCACTGAGACCCATCCTCTCAACCCTGCTGCTCCACGATCACGCGACGCCGTGTTAGTTAATGCAGAAACATAGGAGGCGGGCATCGTAAGGTAAAAAGTCCGGTTTGGACGGGATGAAAGACGAACCAAAATAAAGCAAAATTGGACAGGGAAGGGGGTGGATGAGTAGGAAAACATACAACGAGGTCGGGGTGGCTGTGGCCGAAGCATGAGGCTCGGCCTCCTCGCCGATGACCAGATCCGCCGTCAGAGATGATGAGGTCATCAGCCCCGTGACCTGGATCCCGCCAACAGGGTGATGCAGAGGAGAGGTGCGGCGGCGTCCTACGGGTGAGGACGGCAGGGGAGGTGAGGGAGCAGCTGAGCGCGGTGGTGCGGCTGCGTCCCTCGGGAAGACGAACGGCGAGCGACCCGAGGCGGGAGGCGGCGAGGGGGAGAGAAGAGTCGTGCGGTGCGGGGTGAAAGCCCGACTCGCTCGGTTTGTAGCAGGGTACTACTATAATCGAAACATTTCCTTTGATGTAATTTGACTACGTATGGAAAGGTTAATCAGTGATTGACCGACTTATGGTAAGTTAATTAATTTAGATTTGATTTTTAAATATTGATTAGAGATTAACCGTGATTGATTCTCTCCCATAAAGACATTACTAAATAATTTGTGTCCACATGGGAAGTTCTGATCCGTTTGGCTTTCGGTACATGGGATGGTGGAAGGAAAGACGAAAATAAACCGGACGAAAATAAACCAGACGAATAATAACAGTGGACGCAATCCTAGCAACTGCTCCATTAAGAGTAGAGATAATGCCTTAGGATGAGGAGGTCACGATTAGGGTATGGCAAGAAGAACTTTTTTGGAAAGCTTTGATTCTGGTGATAATTACCATATTCGAAATTTCCTTAGTTATAGCCTTACCATACATGGATTGATTTATTACTATAATTATCATATTTGAGATTTCTAAGTTTATAGCCTTACCATACGTGGATTAATTGTGATTGATTACCATAAATACGTTGGGTATTGTCGGCCAGACGAGAAAGAGAAAAACCGGTTAAAAAAACCGGTTGAAAATAAACTGGTTGAAAGTGGGGGGGGGGGACTATTGAACCAATTCGTCCATTAGGAGTAGAGATTTTCGTCTACGTTTAGTCCCACATTGCCTAACCTTTGACCATTAAACCTCTTTTCCACCTATAAATATAGACCCAGAGCCTCCAAAAAAAATCATCCGATTCGGGTTAAATCAATATTTTGGTTTGACTAGATAAAAATATTTTTCTCCTCTCTGACGCGACTTTTGGAAATTGTCTCCTTTCTCCAAAGTCATCTTTTCTCCGCCTTATAAAGGTATCTTTCTTTATACTTTCGTAGTTTATTATTTCTAGACTAATATGATAAAATAATTAAATTATCAATTAGTCTACGTATTTATACATTAGACCCTAGCCATGGCTATTTTTCTTCCGTAAAACGCAAGTATATAGGTGCATTAAAATAGACAAGATAATATAATTATATCCCAACAATAAACATGTTCCAACAAGGAACGAACTCCAATCTTCACCTGCAACTAGCAACGCTATAAGAGTGGCTGAGCAAAGCGGTAACATAGCCAAACAACGGTTTGCTAGGACAAGGTGGGTTAGAGGTTTGACATGGCAATTTGGGAGGCATGATAAGCAAGTGGTAGGTATCGTAGCATAGGCATAGCAAAAGAGTGAGCATCTAGCAAGCAAAGATGGAAGTGATTTCGAGGGTATGGTCATCTTGCCTACAAAGTTCTCAGAGTTGACTTGATCCTCGTAAGCGTACTCAACGGGCTCCTCGATCACGTACTCGTCTCCCGGCTCTACCTAAAGCGAGAACACAAGCAAAAGGAACACAATCGACCACATGCAATGCACAAACAACATGATGCAAACATGGTATGATATGCGGGATGCGATATGTGATGCATATGCATGATTTGGAAAGGAATGATTGAACCTGGCTCTGATACCAACTTGGCATGCCCTCGATGCGGCTATATCTCCCATGTGTCGAAGCATGACTTAGAGGCATAACCGCATTGAAAGCAATGTCGCAAGTGAGGTAATCTTCACAACAACCCATGTAATATATAGGGGAAAGAGTAACATAGTTGGCTTACACTCGCCACGTCACACAATAACATAAATATCATTACATTCATCCAGTTACACTCAAGGTCCAACTACGGAACCAAAATAAAGTTAAACCCCAAATGCAACATAGTCCCCGATCGCCCCAACTGGGCACCACTACTGATCATCTGGGAAAGACACGTAGTATCGTCCTGAGTCCTCATCGAACTCCCACTTGAGCTCTGTCGAATCACCTAGAGCGGTCTCATCGGTCCCTGCATCTAGTTTTGGAAGGAATCTATGAGTCACGGGGACTCAGCAATCCCAAACCCTCGCGATCAAGACTATTTAAGCTTAGGAAGGGTGAAAGTTGTGAGGTGGAGCTACAGCAAGCGACTAGCATATTTGGTGGCTAACATACGCAACAAAGAGCAAGAAGAGAAGGCAAAGGCACAGTCGAGCAACTATGATCAAGAAGTGGTCCTAGAACCACCTACGGTCATGCATAACACGAGACCGCGTTCTCTTCCCGGACTCCGCCGAAAAGAGACCATCACGGCCACACACTCTGTTGATTCATTTTAATTAAGTTTAGTTTAAGGTTATCTATAACCAGACATTAACAAATTCCCATCTGCCCATAACCGCGGGCATGGCTTTCGAAAGATCAAATCCCTGCAGGGGTGTCCCAACTTAGCCCATCACAAGCTCTCACGGTCAATGAAGGATATTCCTTCTCCCAAGACAATCCAATCAGACTCGGCATCCTGGTTACAAGACATCTCGACAATGGTAAAACAAGTCCAGCAACACCGCCCGAATGTGCCGACAAATCCCGATAGGAGATGCACATATCTCGTTCTCAGGGCACACTCAGATGAACACTACGTACAACTAAAACCAGCCCTTGAGTTTCCCCGAGGTGGCGCTGCAAGTGGCTCTGTTTTGGACGAACACTCATAGGAGCACTGGCCCGGGGGGTTTAATAAAGATGACCCTCGGGCTCCGGAAACCCAAGGGAAAAAAAGGCTAGGTGGCAAATGGTAAAACCAATGTTGGGCATTGCTGGAGGAGTTTTATTCAAGGCGAACTGTCAAGGGGTTCCCATTATAACCCAACTGTGTAAGGAACGCAAAATACGGGAACATAACACCGATATGGCGGAAACTAGGGCGGCAAGAGTGGAACAAAACACCAGGCATAAGGCCGAGCCTTCCACCCTTTACCAAGTATATAGGTGCATTAAGATACACAAGATATAATAATGATATCCCAACAATAAACATGTTCCAACAAGGAACAAACTCCAATCTTCACCTGCAACTAGCAACGCTATAAGAGGGGCTGAGCAAAGCGGTAACATAGCCAAACAACGGTTTGCTAGGATAAGGTGGGTTAGAGGTTTGACATGGAAATATGGGAGGCATGATAAGCAAGTGGTAGGTATCATAGCATAGGCATAGCAACAGAGCGAGCATCTAGCAAGCAAAAATAGAAGTGATTTCGAGGATATGGTCATCTTGCCTGCAAAGTTCTCTGAGTTGACTTGATCCTCGTAAGCGTACTCAACGGGCTCCTCGATCACGTATTCGTCTCCCGGCTCTACCCAAGCAAGAACAACAAGCAAAGGGAGACACAATCAACCACGTGCAATGCACAAACAACATGATGCAAAACATGTCATGATATGCGGGATGCGATATGTGATGCATATGCATGATTTGGAAAGGAATGATTGAACCTGGCCTCAACTTGGAAAACCAAGAGTTCCACTGGAAAGAGGAGTTGATTTCGGTCGAAATCGATATAAAGATCACCGGAATAGGATGCACGGTTTGCAAATGGCAAGCAAAACAAGTATGGCACCAGTCTACGATTAACAGCAAGTGGCCATCTAAATGCACCAAAATAAATAAGCTATTGCATTAAACATAGCAAAAAAATACATGGCAGGGATCCACTCAAGATGCTTGACAAAATATGAACACTGAGCTACGGCTAATTCACTCATTAACAGGTTCAAAAAAGTATGGCAAAAGTGCAAAAGATATCAGGTTACAGACTTGGTGAAATTGCCTTGATTTTTCAAATAGACATAACTTTTTACTCATTGATCCAAATTAGACGAAACCAATGCCCACTTATTCGTTACGATCTCCTCTATCCAGTAATCCAACTCAAACATGTTTTTGAAAGTTTAAAATTTGAATTAGACCAGATTTGAATTCAAACTTCGTTTGTTCATAACTTGAGTTCCGTAGCTCCGTTTGAATTGATTCTTTTTGCAAATCAAAGCTCTTGACCCACACTTTCTGATAAGGCCAAACTCGCATTATTTTGGTGCTGTTAGAAATTGTTTTATGTTGCAAAAGTTATTTGCTTGGTTTTGAAGTTTTCTGAATCGTCTTCTTCGATCTTTCTGATCATTTGAGTGATTGCTTATGTGTGGCTACTATTGATTGCTTACGATAGATTGACTGGAGTGTGACGAGTAGAACTATCAAGTGTTTTGAGTGCGAATCTTCTTCATCAATAGTGCAGGCAAGTTCACACTTTGATCATATCCCTTTTCATACCCAGTTTTTATGCATTAGTTTCACCCTCAAACATTGCATGGTTAGGATTTGATAACATGTGAGTATTGGGAAGTAGTTGATGAGGTAGCAACCTATTACCTATTTTATTATCAAACCCTGGGAGTTACTTCTACGTTTAATTTTATTGACATGCTATGCTAGTAGACGTGGATTGGGTGAGTGTATCCATGACAGTGGTGAGATTGTTAAATTAATGGTTTATTTAAGGTGGCAACTTAAACACACATCTGGGTGGATTGAAGCACCTGGGTATTCCAGCGATTACCTGTTTTTCTTTATGGACCGCCACCCAGGCTCAAAGGGATCATGAGATTATTCATACTAGAAACTTCCGTGTGCAGCCACAAGCTACTATGGGCTCTAGCATAGTTGACTAAGTCGTGCGAACTCTTAGAGTGGTAGACTAGAAGATGTAGGGATGTAGGTTGGTAGTGTCTACCCAATCGTAAGGTGCTAGCGCTTCTGAAAGACTATGTCTCGGTCATCCGTTTCTCAAACATCATGTAGTGCGAGAATCCCAACGGAGGAGATCGAGTCTTGTGGGGAAAAGTGCGCAAACCTCTGCAGAGTGTATAAACTAATCATGATTAGTCGTGTCCCCGGTTATGGACATCTTGAGTATCTAGTACTTGGATTATCATGTGAATCTCCTCACGTGACTTTAATTAATTTTGTTGGGTTTTAATGATGATGTTTAATTGGGATTGAGAGGGTGTCTACACTCTCAATGTTTAACAACCACCTTGATAGTTAAATAAAATTTATTCCTTTGCAGTAGGGAAAAATTGGCTTTTTGCAAAAACTATAACCATAGAGCTTTCCACCAGCCAAATATGCATGTATTGATAGCTATTATTCATCATTATCCTATGGTGTGAATTTGCCAGTACATTCAATGTACTAACCCTTGTGGCTGCAACGTCTCATGTTGCAGGACTTCTTAGTAAGTGATAGGTTAGGGTTACAATTTCTACACTCAACTTTGCCGTTGGTGTTGATGGGAATCCACAACCTTTATTACTTCCGCTATTTGGATTGAGGTAATAGTATTTACGTTACTTTATACATGTGATTTACCTCTGTTATAAATCCTTTAGGTACTGTGTGTGTCAGCATACAGATCCAGAGATGACACTTAAGCACAGAGACTTGATCCATTCGGGTCGGGTCGCTACAAGATGGTATCAGAGCACATCTTGACTGTAGGACGTGACCCCTAGAAACTGGCAAGCCCATAGAAAAGATTTTCTCTACAACTTCATTTTTCAAAAAAAAGATCTTTTACCTCTCTTCTCTTCTGAGCTTATTCAAATATTCCCTTTTAATGAGACCATACCCCTTTTCCCTTTTGACCACGAAGATTCGACTGATGAGACCACTCCAAGAAGTACAAGATATCGGACAAGTAAGATCATTTTGGAATGAAGAGGATTTTACCGTGCATTATAATAATGGAAACTACAACGGGTGAAGACTCCGAAGACTAGGAGAATTTGAAGGCCGTGTAGAATTTTCTAGATTTGTATGACCTAGGAAGGCACCCCTTATGGAACTTGGCAGACTACTGAAGCTGTCAATACCGGGATCAAGGTGTATCGGAGAAAGACTGAAACAAGGAGCATGAGAACTCGAAGTTTTGAAAACCCGAAGGTAGGAGATATCAACTATGGAATGATAGCTCATGGAAATGACAAGAGCAGAAACACGGTTATCCGTGATGTCATCGCCCGCTTATGCTATTTGTCAATGGGCTGAGTTAAGCAGGCATTTCTTCGGAAGGATTGGATGGTAGAAGGCTGATGGAGCACCTATGAGCAAAAGATGAAGTTTTAACCTTAGCCAGTGTATCACCAGGATCTGCAGTAGTACATCAAGAATTCTAAGATGGAGCTCCAGGAAGCCGTATTTGACAAGGAAGCATTTCGTGAAGAACTTAGGACCCAGAAGATGAAAGTAGCCAAGCTGGATAAGCAAAACCTCGAGATACCAGAGATTCGTCAGGAATTGGAGGACAGTAGGACCATGGTTCATGCGAAGGATGTTGAAACCAGAAGTTCGGAATGCAACTCCAGAATATTAAAGGATGTCACGAGAGACTTCGCGTCAACAGGAATGATCTGGCAAAAGAACTTGAGAAGGACAAGCATGATCGAAAGAAGCCATCGGAGACATGAACAAGACTCGTAGAGCTTGATGACTTTGAAGATTTATTGACCTTTAGAAGACCCAACCCCTGTTATATGCCTACGCTAGATGCGACGTTTGTGAGCTATCATTTGTTTGATGTTTTTCTGACAGACACAGATAAAATCGGTCTTTTCAAAACCATTGTTTGTATTGTGTGCATCCCTCTCCCTCTCTCTCTTATCTTACCCCAAACCCACATGGACCCAATAGAGGATGAATGGAGATGAGCTTGTATTTTCTGGACCGATGAGTCAGTTGGAGACAGACCAATGGATTCAGAACATGGAGGATCACATGGAGAATAACCCTATAGTTGGAAATGATATGACCCAGCATGCTCTTCAGTGATTTGAAAGAGGTGCTGCTACTTGGTGGAGGATGTACCAAACCATGAATGGATGGAAAGGAGTAACCACTTGGAGAGAATTAAAGTTGACTCTACAAAGATCTCACCTTGTGTCCCAGAAGTTGAAGCCTTATGGAAAGGATATGAGGAAATCTTGTGCATGCAAGATTTGTGGAGAAATAGGACACACCCATAAAGAAAACAAGGATGAATGCCCTAATTGTGAAGGAAGTCACCCAGTTGAAGAATGCCCAACTAGGCAGATTACTTGTTTCTCGTGTGAAGGGACTACCCACTATCCTACTCAGTGTCACATTTACCCCATGGTATGAAGAACCGTACAGCAGAAGAAAGAAGTAAAGAAAGGATCCCTTATGGAAATTTTAGAAGAACCCGTGATGAAGGAAGATGTGGAGGACACGCCTAAAGAGGACCCGAGTAAACCCTGCACTAAGTCTTGCTATTCATGTGGAGAAGAAGGACACATCTCCCAAAATTGTTTGAACGGGGATCTAGTAGAATTCCTGACAGAGGAAGTAGAATATGACCCACAGGAAATAGAAGCCCTGATTGGAATGGAAAAGTCCAGGAAGAGAAACCGATTGGAGCCCAGGAGGGACCTGAGTCATATCACCTGTTACAGGTGCAAGGAGTCAGGGCACTACCTCAATAGTTGCCCAAAAAGGAAACCTCGAGACTTGTCAGAAGTAATATGTTTTCGTTGTAATAGAGCAGGGCACTTTGCCAGAGGATGCCCCGAGGAGAAGGAGACTTGTGCTAGATAGTGAGTTTGCAACAAAAGAAATGGAGTAGTAGAAGTGAGAACATTTTCTTTTGTATTGAGGTGTTGAGTTGAGACATGTAATGGAAAAGCAAGAGATTGTAATCAATTGAGAGTGAATAAAGTTAGCATCATTGGTACTGATATGGATTTTATGAGTTGTTACTCTATGAAGAAAGATTTTGACCATTTCTGAGGATATGAGAAATATGGTCTATGGAAGATTTGTGCATTTTAAGGGTGGTAGTACCCTGTAAGAACCCTTGACCCCTAGAAAAGATAAGGATACTCCACTGAGTGGATTTCGGACAAAATGAATACGAGTTTTGTCTCGATATGTGTGATACCCCAAGAGTATGTGGGATGAAGTTGGAGACCGTCAGTTGTTTGGACCAAATGTGATCAAGGAGTCAGAAGAGAATGTTAAGTTGATTCGAGATAGACTGAAGGTAGCGTAGTCCAGGAAGAAGAGTTATGCAGACTAAAAAATGCAAGGAGGTAGTCTATGAAATTGGAGATAGAGCATGTCTTCATGTGTCCCCTCTGCGAGGAGTTAAATGAATTGGAGTTAAGGGAAAGTTAGCCCCGAGATTTGTAGGACCATACCGAGTTTTGGAGAGTATGGGAGAAGTGGCCAATAAGTTGGAGTCACCTGAAGGACTGTCAGGAGTTCATGATGTGTTTCACGTTTCCCAGTTGAAGAAGTGACATGCAGAGATGGCCAATATTCCCATGTAAGGACGCTTGACCCTGGAAAGTATAATGATGTTCCACGAAGTGGGATATGGACTTCATAAGTATAAGTTTTTATCTTAGTGTGAGGGATATCCCACAAGGATGAAGAGATAAATTACTATTAGATATAAAGGAGGTATGATGTCGGAAATATGGATCAATGGAAACTCCATGATGAGTCTGAGTAATCATGTCCTAGTTTGGTGCCAATAGAAAGAAGGAAGACAGTACAATTGGATGGATTTAAGAATACTAGGAAGTTGGAAGTTGGAATAATGATCAGTTGCCCGATGATAAGTTCAAGGACTACAAGTGATGAGATGGGCCATAACCCACAGGCCCCAGGACCTGCCAAGAGGCAAGCACACTCTTGCTAAAGGAAAAAACCCTGAAAGAAGTTACGATTATTGACAGACGATTTTATAGGAGTTTACGCAAAACCTGAGAGTTGTGAAGGAACAATAGATGTTTGTTTGGCTTGCAGAATCGATGGAATTATCCGAACCTTGGTTCATCAACAAGAGAAACTCTGCAATGCTTGTGAGGATGACCGAGTGTTAGAATGCGAGATTCACTAAACTGTATACAGGGTAATGATTTGGGTGCGGGATGGATTGATCACCATACCGACTTACTCTTATTATTCGCCTTGCTATATGGGATGATAAATCAGAGTGACTTACCTATAGTAGAGAGACGACAATCAAACCTTGTTTAAACCCTAGAAAGGTATAAGAATTTTTCCCTTGTACATAGCAGCTTTTGCCAACCGTAGGTTATACGGTGAGGATCAACCCAGACCCATTTCCTCCAGGAGAAACCATAATTGGATGACCGCCATGAGATATCGATAGTTGTTTAGTATTGGCGCCAGACCCGTCAGCTAAGAAGACCCAGTCATGGAAGAACCTTACCAAGATGAAAGGACAGAAGAATTGTGGTAAAGGTTATGCAACTACCGGAAGAGCCCGGATAAGGAATTATCATGAAGATCTAAGAAGACTGACACTGTTAACAATATGGATGAAGTATATGAGTTTCGATGGAACCGTAACCATGCTTCTAAGGGTGGTAGCACCCCAGACCCCTGTGATGATCGATGGATTTTGAGAAGACCCCCAAACCCTAACCTTTTTCTTGCTAGCCTCTCCGAATCTCGAGGACGAGATTCATTTTAAGGGTGGTAGGTTTATAACATCCCAAAATTCTAAATTTTGGAATGTTATAATAAATAGATTGATTGATTGATTGTTTGATTGTTGTGTGATTGATTGAGTGAAATTCAAAACTTTTTGTAAGTTAAATGAGAGGGAATAAAAGGACTTTCCCAAACTTTCACCTTTTGCATTTTGATCTCCGTGAATTCAAATTCTTTTCAAATACAAAACCCTCGAGAGAAGATGACATGACTTCTTCCATTTAAATAAATGAAAAGGGTTTTGAAAAGATTTGAATTTCATTTGGAAATATTTTTAATTCAGAAACTTTAAGCAACTCAATGATTTTCATGAGAGAAGATAAAATGACTTCTTCAAATTATATGAAATATGAGTTGGGAGTTTAAAAGGATCAAAATTTAAAATCCTTTTGAAATTATTTTCAATTTGGAGTTATTTGGGTTTTATTCAAATTATTTTTCTCCAAAAATAAAATATACGGAAAATAGGGTAACATGATTCCCTACATCAGAAAATTGAAGAGAAATAAATTTGAATTAATTTTGGTATTTTTATAATGATTTTTATTGGATTTTATTAGACCAGTAGCACTCTTTGAATTATCTGAATTTGTGTGAAAGTTATTTAATGCTAGGAAAATGTTCAGCTTGTAGAAAATCTTTTTCTGAAAATTTTGATATATAATATGCCTATATAAAGTTTTAGTATTAGTTTCGCTTTTCAGTTTATCGCTTTCTGTTTAAAAAAACAAAAAACAAAAACTGCGCGCGCGCCTGAAACTAATTGTCGCCCACGTGCGCGTCATAGTACCAGCGGGTGGCCCATCTTTTCTTTTTCTTTATCCTATATGGGCCAGGCCCAGCCGGCCATATTCCTTCCCCATATTTTTTTCCATAGTTTTTTCTTTTCTTTTCTATTGCTCAAAAAAAATTTACAGTGTGCGCGGCCGGCCGAACCGCCTTTTGGCCCATGGCGCACCTCCCATCTCTGTTTCGTATATTTTCGTTTACGTTTAGTCCCACATTGCCTAACCTTTAACCCTTAAACCTCTTTTCCACCTATAAATATAGACCCAGAGCCTCCAAAAAAATCATCCGATTCGGGTTAAATCAATATTTTGGTTTGACTAGATAAAAATATTTTTCTCCTCTCCAACGCGACTTTTGGAAATTGTCTCCTTTCTCCAAAGTCATCTTTTCTCCGCCTTATAAAAGTATCTTTCTTTATACTTTCGTAGTTTATTATTTCTAGACTAATACGATAAAATAATTAAATTATCAATTAGTCTACGTATTTATACATTAGACCCTAGCCGTAGCTATTTTTCTTTCGTAAAACAGGTTGGCCTTGATTTTTCAAATAGCCATAACTTTTTACTCATTCATTCAAATTAGACGAAACCAATGCCCACTTCTTCTTTACGATCTCCTCTATCCAGTAATCCAACTCAAACATGTTTTTGAAAGTTCAAAATTTGAATTAGACCAGATTCGAATTCAAACTTCGTTTGTTCATAACTTGAGTTTCGTAGCTCCGTTTGAATTGATTCTTTTTGCAAATTAAAGCTCTTGACCCACACTTTCTGATAAGGCCAAATTCGCATAATTTTGGTGCTATTAGAAATTGTTTTATATTGCAAGAGTTATTTGCTTGGTTTTGAAGTTTTCCGAATCGTCTTCTTCGATCTTTCTGATCCTTTGAGTGATTGCTTATGTGTGGCTACTATTGATTGCTTACGATAGATTGACCGGAGTGTGACGAGTAGAACTATCAAGTGTTTTGAGTACGAATCTTCTTCATCGACAGTGCGAGCAAGTTCACACTTTGATCATATCCCTTTTCATACCCAGTTTTTATTCATTAGTTTCACCCTCAGACATTGCATGGTTAGGATTTGATAACATGTGGGTATTGGGAAGTAGTTGATGATATAGGAACCTATTACTTGTTTTATTATCAATCCCTAGGAGTTACTTCTACGTTTTCTCTTATTGCCATGCTATGCTAGTAGATGTGGATTGGGTGAGTGTATCCATGACAGTGGTGAGATTGTTAAATTAATGGTTTATTTAAGGTGGCAACTTAAACACACATCTGGGTGGATTGAGGCACCTGGGTATTCCAGCGATTGCCTGTTTTTCTTTATGGACCGCCACCCAGGCTCAAAGGGATCATGAAATTATTCATACTAGAAACTTCTGTGTGCAGCCACAAGCTACTATGGGCTCTAGCATAGTTGACTAAGTCATGCGAACTCTTAGAGTGGTAGACTAGCAGATGTAGGGGATGTAGGTTGGTACTGTCTACCCGATCGTAAGGTGCTAGCGCTTCTGAAAGACTATGTCTCGGTCATCCGTTTCTCAAACATCATGTAGTGCGAGAATCCCAACGGAGGAGATCGAGTCTTGTGGGGAAAAGTGTGCAAACCTCTGCAGATTGTATAAACTAATCATGATTAGTCGTGGCCCCGGTTATGGACGTCTTGAGTATCTAGTACTTGGATTATCATGTGAATCTCATCATGTGACTTTAATTAATTTTGTTGGGTTTTAATGATGATGTTTAATTAGGATTGATAGGGTGTCTACACTCTCAATGTTTAACAACCACCTTGATAGTTAAATAAAATTTATTCCTTTGCAGTAGGGAAAAATTGGTTTTTCACAAAAACTATAACCATAGAGCTTTCCACCAGCCAAATATGCATGTAGTGATAGATATTATTCATTATTATCCTATGGTGTGAATTTGCCAGTACATTCAATGTACTGACCCTTGTGGCTGCAACGTCTCATGTTGCAGGACTTCTTACGACGAGTAAGTGATACGTTAGGGTTACGATTTCTACACTCAACTTTGCCGTTGGTGTTGATGGGAATCCACAACCTTTGTTACTTCCGCTATTTGGATTGAGGTAATAGTATTTACGTTACTTTATACATGTGATTTACCTCTGTTATAAATCCTTCGGGTACTGTGTGTGTCAGCATACCGATCCAGGGATGACACTTAAGCATAGAGACTTGATCCATTCGGGTCGGGTTGCTACACCGGCCCTCCTATAGCGCACCCCATGGGGAGTCCTACTCCCATCGGGAGTAGGATTCCTCCCCTTCCCAAGTTGGACTAGGAGTGGAAGGAAGGAGGAGAGAGGGGAAAGGAAAGGGGGGCCGGCCCCCCACCCAATTCAGATTGGGCTTGAGGGGGGCGCGCCCCCTCCTAGGCCTCCCTCTCTTCTCTCCCACTATGGCCCAATAAGGCCCATATACCTCCCGGGGGATTCCGGTAACCTCCCGGTGCTCCGGTATATGCCCGAACTCACCGGGAACCATTCCGATGTCCAAATAGTTGGGGATCGTTGCAGAAATTAAAAATTTCTACGCATCACCAAGATCAATCTAAGGAGAGACTAGCAACAAGAGAGAGGGGAGTGTATCTTCATACCCTTGAAGATCGTGATGCGAAAGCGTTACTAGAACGCGGATGAGGGAGTCGTACTCGCGGCGATTCAAATCGCAGAAGATCCGATCTAACGCCGAATGGACGGTGCCTCCGCGTTCAACACATGTACAGCCCGGGGACGTCTCCTCCTTCTTGATCCAGAAAGGGGAGAGGAGAAGATGAGGGAGAGCTCCGGCAGCACGACGGCGTGGTGGTGGATCTTGCAGTTCTCCGGCAGGGCTTCGCCAAGCACTACGGAGGAGGAGGTGTTGGGGAGGGAGAGGTTGCGCCAGGGTAAGGGTGCAGCAGCCCTCCCACCTCCCCTCTATTTATAGGGGCAAGGGGGAGGGGGCTGGCCCCCTCCAGATGGATCTAGAGGGGGGCGGCGTCCAAGGGGGAAGGCTTGCCCCCCAAGCCAAGGGGGCGCCCCTTTAGGGTTTCCCCCCCTCCCCCAACCCTAGGCGCATGGGCCCTAGGGGGGTTTGGCGCCCAGCCCACCTAGGGGCTGGTTCCCCTCCATATTCAGCCCATAGGGCCCTCCGGGGCAGGTGGACCCTCCCGGTGGACCCCCGGAACCCTTTCGGTGGTCCCGGTACAATACCGATAAACCCCCGAACACTTCTGACGACCGAATAAGGACTTCCCATATATAAATATTTATCTCCAGACCATTCTCGAACTCCTCGTGACGTCCGGGATCTCATCTGAGACACAGAACAACATTTGGTAACTGCATACTAATTCCCATAACAACTCTAGCGTCATCAAACCTTAAGTGTGTAGACCCTACGGGTTCGGGAACCATGTAGATATGACCGAGACATCTCTCCGGCCAATAACCAATAGTGGGATCTGGATACCCATTCTGGCTCCCACATGTTCCACGATGATCTCATCGGATGAACCACGATTCCAAGGATTCAATCAATCCCGTATACAATTCCCTTTGTCCATCGGTATGTTACTTGCCCGAGATTTGATCGTCGGTATCCCTATACCTCGTTCAATATCGTTACCGGCAAGTCACTTTACTCGTTCCGTAATGCATGATCCCGTGACTAACTGCTTAGATACATTGAGCTCATTATGATGATGCATTACCGAGTGGGCCCAGAGATACCTCTCCATCATACGGAATGACAAATCCCAGTCTCTATTCATGCCAACCCAACAGACACTTTCGGAGATACCCGTAGTGCACCTTTATAGCCACCTAGTTACGTTGTGATGTTTGGCACACCCAAAGCATTCTTACAGTATCCGGGAGTTGCACAATCTCATGGTCTAAGGAAAAGATACTTGACATTAGAAAAAGCTTTAGCAGACGAACTACACGATCTTGTGCTATGCTTAGGATTGGGTCTTGTCCATCACATCATTCTCCTAATGATGTGATCCTGTTATCAACGACATCCAATGTCCATGGTCAAGAAACTGTAACCATCTATTGATCAACGAGCTAGTCAACTAAAGGCTCACTAGGGGCATGTTGTGGTCTATGTATTCACACATGTATTACGATTTCCTGATAACACAATTATAGCATGAACAATAGACAATTATCATGAACAAGGAAATATAATAATAACCATTTTATTATTGGCTTTAGGGCATATTTCCAACACAAATGTAGTCATCCAATATATCGATCTTTATGTCTCAACCATTTCGAGACTCCTCGTCATGTCCGTGATCATATCCGGGACTCTGAACTACCTTCGGTACATCAAAACACATAAACTCGTAATACCGATCATCGCCGAACGTTAAGCGTGCGGACCCTACGGGTTCGAGAACTATGTAGACATGACCGAGACACGTCTCTGGTCAATAACCAATAGCGGAACCTGGATGCTCATATTGGTACCTACATATTCTACAAAGATCTTTATTGGTCAAACCGCATAATAACATATGTTGTTCCCTTTGTCATCGGTATGTTACTTGCCTGAGATTTGATCGTCGGTATCTCAATACCCAGTTCAATCTCATTACTGGAAAATCTCTTTACTTGTTCCGTAATGCTACATCCCATAACTAACTCATTAGCTACATTGCTTGCAAGGCTTATATTGATGTGCATTACCGAGAGGGCCCAGAGATACCTCTCCGACAATCAGAGTGACAAATCCTAATCTTGATCTATGCCAACTCAGCAAACACCATTGGAGACACTTGTAGAGCACCTTTATAATCACCCAGTTACGTTGTGACATTTGGTAGCACACAAAGTGTTCCTCCAGTATTCGGGAGTTGCATGATCTCATAGTCATAGGAACATGTATAAGTTATGGAGAAAGCAATAGTAACAAACTAAACGATCATCGTGCTAAGCTAATAGATGGGTCAAGTCAATCACATCATTCTCTAATGATGTGACCCCGTTAATAAAATGACAACTCATGTCTATGGTTAGGAAACATAACCATCATTTATTCAACGAGCTAGTCAAGTAGAGGCAAACTAGTGACACTCTGTTTGTCTATGTATTCACACATGTACTAAGTTTCCGGTTAATACAATTCTAGCATGAATAATAAGCATTTATCATGACATAAGGAAATATAAATAACAACTTTATTATTGCCTCTAGGGCATATTTCCTTCAGTCTCCCACTTGAACTAGAGTCAATAATCTAGATTACATTGTAATGATTCTAACACCCATGGAGTCTTGGTGCTGATCATGTTTTGCTCATGAGAGAGGCTTAGTCAAAGGGTCTGCAACATTCAGATCCGTATGTATCTCGCAAACCTCTATGTCTCCCTCCTTGACTTGATCGTGGATGGAATTGAACCGCCTCTTGATGTGCTTGGTTCTCTTGTGAAATCTGGATTCCTTTGCCAAGGCAATTGCACCAGTATTGTCACAAAATATTTTCATTGGACTCGATGCACCAGGTATGACACCTAGATCAGATATGAACTCCTTCATCCAGACTCCTTCATTTGCTGCTTCCGAAGCTGCTATGTATTCCTCTTCACACGTAGATCCCGCCATGACGCTTTTCTTGGAACTGCACCAACTGACCACTCCACCATTTAATAAAAATACGTATCCGGTTTGTGACTTAGAGTCATCCGGATCAGTGTCAAAGCTTGCATCAACGTAACCATTTACGATGAACTCTTTGTCACCTCCATATACGAGAAACATATCCTTAGTCATTTTCAGGTATTTTAGGATATTCTTGACCGCTGTCCAGTGATCTACTCCTGGATTACTTTGGTCCCTCCCTGCTAAACTAATAGAAAGGCACACATCAAGTCTGGTACACATCATTGCATACATGATAGAGCCTATGGCTGAAGCATAGGGAACACCTTTCATTTTCTCTCTATCTTCTGTACTGGTCGGGCATTGAGTCTGACTCAACTTCACACCTTGTAACACAGGCAAGAACCCTTTCTTTGCCTAATCCATTTTGAACTTCTTCAAAACTTTATCAATGTATGTGCTTTGTGAAAGTCCAATTAAGCGTCTTGATCTATCTCTATAGATCTTGATGCCCAATATATAAGCAGCTTCACCGAGGTCTTTCATTGAAAAATTCTTATTCAAGTATCCTTTTACGCTATTTAGAAATTCAGTATCATTTCCGATCAAAAATATGTCATCTACATATAATATCAGAAATGCTACGGAGCTCCCACTCACTTTCTTGTAAATACAGGCTTCTCCAAAAGTCTGTATAAAACCATATGCTTTGATCGCACTATCAAAGCGTATATTCCAACTCCGAGAGGCTTGCACCAGTCCATAAATGGATCGCTGGAGCTTGCACACTTTGTTAGCACCTTTTGGATCGACAAAACCTTCTGGTTGCATCATATACAACTCTTCTTTAAGATATCCATTAAGAAATGCATTTTGACATCCATTTGCCAAATTTCATAATCATAAAATGCGGCAACTGCTAACATGATTCGGACGGACTTAAGCATCACTACGGGTGAGAAGGTATCATCGTAGTCAACTCCTTGAACTTGTCGAAAACCTTTTGCAACAAGTCAAGCTTTGTAGACAGTAATATTACAGCCAGCGTCAGTCTTCTTATGATCCATTTATTCTCTATGGCCTGCCGATCAATGGGCAAGTCAACCAAAGTCCACACTTTGTTCTCATACATTGATCCCATCTTAGATTTCATGGCCTCAAGCCATTTTGCGGAATCTGGGCTCATCATCGCTTCCTCATAGTTCATTGGTTCGTCATGGTCAAGTAACATGACTTCCAGAATAGGATTACCGTACCACTCTAGTGCGAATCTTACTCTGGTTGACCTATGAGGTTCGGTAGTAACTTGATTAGAAGTTTCATGATCATCATCATTAGCTTCCTCACTTACTGCACTGGTGTAGGAATCACTGGAACTGATTTCAGTGATGAACTACTTTCCAATAATGGAGAAGGTACAATTACCTCGTCAAGTTCTTCTTTCCTCCCACTCACTTCTTTCGAGAGAAACTCCTTCTCCAGAAAGGATCCATTCTTAGCAATGAATATCTTGCCTTCGGATCTGTGATAGAAGGTGTAACCAATAGTCTCCTTTGGGTATCCTATGAAGACACATTTCTCCGATTTGGGTTCGAGCTTATCAGGTTGAAGATTTTTCACATAAGCATCGCAGCCCCAAACTTTAAGAAACGACAACTTGGGTTTCTTGTCAAACCAGAGTTCATAAGGTGTCGTCTCAACGGATTTAGATGGTGCCCTATTTAATGTGAATGCAGCCGTCTCTAAAGCATAACCCCAAAATGATAGCGGTAAATCAGTGAGAGACATCATAGATCGCACCATATCTAGTAAAGTACGATTACGACGTTCGGACACACCATTAGCTGTGGTGTTCCGGGTGGCGTGAGTTGTGAAACTATTCCGCATTGTTTCAGATGAAGACCAAACTCATAACTCAAATATTCTCCTCCATGATCAGATCATAGAAATTTTATTTTCTTGTTACGATGATTTTCCACTTCACTCTGAAATTCTGTGAACTTTTCAAATGTTTCAGACTTATGTTTCATTAAGTAGATATACCCATATTTGCTCAAATCATCTGTGAAGGTGAGAAAATAACGATATCCGCCGCGAGCTTCAATGTTCATTGGACCACATACATCAGTATGTATGATTTCCAATACCTCTGTTGCTCGCTCCATTGTTCCGGAGAACGGAGTTTTAGTCATCTTGCCCATCAGGCATGGTTCACAAGTACAAAGTGATTCATAATCAAGTGATTCCAGAAGTCCGTCAGAATGGAGTTTCTTCATGAGCTTTACACTAATATGACCCAAACGGCAATGCCACAAAAAAGTTGCACTATCATTATCAACTCTGCATCTTTTGGCTTCAATGCTATGAACATGTGTATCACTACTATCAAGATTTAGTAAAAATTAGACCACTCATCAAGGGTGCATGACCATAAAAGATATTAATCATATAAATAGAACAACCATTATTCTCTGATTTAAATGAATAACCGTCTCGCATTAAACAAGATCCAGATATAATGTTCATGCTCAACGCTGGCACCAAATAACAATTATTTAGGTCTAAAACTAATCCCGAAGGTAGATGTAGAGGTAGCGTGCCGACGGTGATCACATCGACTTTGGAACCATTTCACACACGCATCGTCACCTCGTCCTTAGCCAATCTTCACTTAATCCATACCCCATGTTTCGGGTTGCAAATGTTAGCAACTGAACCAGTATCAAATACCCAGGCACTACTGCGAGCATTAGTAAGGTACACATCAATAACATGTATATCAAATATACCTTCCACTTTGCCATCCTTCTTCTCCACCAAATACTTGGTGCAGTTCTGCTTCTAGTGACCAGTTCCTTTGTTGTAGAAGTACTCAGTCTCAGGCTTAGGTCCAGACTTGGGTTTCTTCACTTGAGCAACAACTAGCTTGTTGTTCTTCTTGAAGTTTCCCTTCTTCCCTTTACCCTTTTTCTTAAAACTGGTGGTATTGTTGACCATCAACACTTGATGCTCCTTCTTGATTTCTACCTCCGCAGCCTTTAGCATTGCAAAGAGCTCAGGAATCGTCTTATCCATCCCTTGCATATTATAGTTCATCATGAAGCTTTTGTAGTTTGGTGGCAGTGATTGAAGAACTCTGTCAATGACACTATCATCAGGAAGATTAACTCCCATTTGAGTCAAGTGGTTGTGGTGCCCAGACATTCTGAGTATATGTTCACTGACAGAACTATTCTACTCCATCTTGCAGCTGTAGAACTTATTGGAGACTTCATATCTCTCAATCCGAGCATTTTCTTGAAATATTAACTTCAACTCCTGGAACATCTCATATGCTCCATGACGTTCAAAACATCGTTGAAGTCCCGGTTCTAAGCCATAAAGCATGGCACACTGAACTATCGAGTAGTCATCAGCTTTGCTCTGCCAGGTGTTCATAACATCTGGCGTTGCTCCTGCAGCGGGTTTGTCACCTAACGGTGCTTCCAGGACGTAATTCTTCTGTGCAGCAATGAGGATAATCCTCAAGTTACGGACCTAGTCCGTGTAGTTGCTACCATCATCTTTCAACTTAGCTTTCTCTAGGAACACATTAAAATTCAACGGAACAACAGCACGGGCCATCTATCTACAACAACATAGACATGCAAAATACTATCAGGTACTAAGTTCATGATAAATTAAAGTTCAATTAATCAAATTACTTAAGAACTCCCACTTAGATAGACATCTCTCTAATCATCTAAGTGATCACGTGATCCATATCAACTAAACCATGTCCGATCATCACGTGAGATGGAGTAGTTTTCAATGGTGAACATCACTATGTTGATCATATCTACTATATGACTCACGCTCGACCTTTCGGTCTCAGTGTTCTGAGGCCATATCTGCATATGCTAGGCTCGTCAAGTTTAACCCGAGTATTCTGCGTGTGCAAAACTGGCTTGCACCCGTTGTATGTGAACGTAGAGCTTATCACACCGCTCATCACGTGGTGTCTCAGCACGACGAATTGTAGCAATGGTGCATACTCAGGGTGAACACTTATACCTTGAAATTTAGTGAGAGATCATCTTATAATGCTACCGTCGAACTAAGCAAAATAAGACGCATAAAGGAAAAACATCACATGCAATCAATATAAGTGATATGACATGGCCATCATCATCTTGTGCCTTTGATCTCCATCTCCAAAGCACCGTCATGATCACCATCATCACCGGCTTGACACATCAAAAACCACAACGCGGTATAGTGATTGCTTTTTGATCTTCAGAAAGAACCATGTTCATTGAATCCGATTCAACTAAAGTTGGAAAAACTAACACCCACCAGCCACCTGTGTGCGAAGCACATTAGTAGAACCAGTCTCGCAAAAGCATACGCGTAATGTCGGTCTGGGCCGCTTCATCCAACAATACCGCCGAATCAAGAATCAACTAGTGACGACAAGCAATATGTATATACCCACGCACACAACTCATTCGTGTTCTACTCGTGCATATAACATCTACGCATAAACCTGGCTCTGATACCACTGTTGGGGAACGCAGTAATTTCAAAAAAAATCCTACGCACACGCAAGATCATGGTGATGCATAGCAATGAGAGGGGGAAGAGTGTTGTCCACGTACCCTCATAGACCGTAACTGGAAGTGTTATGACAACGCAGTTGATGTAGTCATATGTCTTCACGATCGACCGATCCTAGTACCGAAAGTACGACACCTTCGTGATCTGCACACGTTCGGCTCGGTGACGTCCCATGAACTCACGATCCAGCAGAGTGCCGAGGGAGAGCTTCGTCAGCACGACGGCGTGATGATGGTGATGATGATTCTACCGGAACAAGGCTTCGCCTAAGCACCGCTACGATATGACCGAGGTGGATTATGGTGGAGGGGGGCACCGCACACGGCTAAGAGATCAATGATCAACATGTGTGTCTATGGGGTGCCCCCCTCCCCCGTATATAAAGGAATGGAGGAGGGGGAGGGCCGGCCCTCCTATGGCGCGCCCCATGGGGAGTCCTACTCCCATCGGGAGTAGGATTCCCCCCTTCCCTAGTTGGACTAGGAGTGGAAGGAAGGGGGAGAGAGGGGAAAGGAAAGGGGGGCCGGCCCCCACCCAATTCAGATTGGGCTTGAGGGGCACGCGCCCCCTCCTAGGCCTCCCTCTCTTCTCTCCCACTATGGGCCAATAAGGCCCATATACCTCCCAGGGGGTTCCGGTAACCTCCCGGTGCTCTCCTATATGCCCGAACTCACTCGAAACCATTCTGATGTCCAAATATAGTCATCCAATATATCGATCTTTATGTCCCGACCATTTCGAGACTCCTCGTCATGTCCGTGATCATATCCGGGACTTCGAACTACCTTCGGTACATCAAAACACATAAACTCGTAATATCGATCGTCACCGAACGTTAAGTGTGCGGTCCCTACGGGTTCGAGAACTATGTAGACATGACCGAGACACGTCTCCGGTCAATAAGCAATAGCGGAACCTGGATGCACATATTGGTTCCTACATATTCTATGAAGATCTTTATCGGTCAAACCACATAACAACATAAGTTGTTCCCTTTGTCATCGGTATGTTACTTTCCCGAGATTCGATCATTGATATGTTACAATCGTAGTGACAAATCCTAATCTCGATCTATGCCAACTCAACAAACACCATCGGAGACACCTATAGAGCACCTTTATAATCACCCAGTTACGTTGTGACGTTTGGTAGCACACAAAGTGTTCCTCTGGTATTCGGGAGTTGCATGATCTCATAGTCATAGGAACATGTATGAGTTATGGAGAAAGCAATAGCAACAAACTAAACGATCATCGTGCTAAGCTAACCGGTGGGTCAAGTCAATCACATCATTCTCTAATGATGTGATCCCGTTAGTCAAATGACAACTGATACGTCCAATTTACATCATGCTTTTATATCGATATTTATTGCATTATGGGTTGTTATTACACATTATGTCACAATACTTATGCCTATTCTCTCTTATTTTACAAGGTTTACATAAAGAGAGAGAATGCCGGCAGCTGGGATTCTGGGCTGGAAAAGGAGCAAATATTAAAGAACTATTCTGCATAGCTCCAAAAGTCTTGAAACTTCACGGAAGTCATTTTCAGAATATATAGAAAATACCAAGCGCAAGAAGTTCCGGAGGGGGTCACACCCTGCCCACGAGGGTGGGGGCGCGCCCCCTGCCTCGTGGGCCCCCTGGTGGCCCTCCGATGCCCATCTTCTGCTATATGGAGTCTTTCGATGAGGAAACAAATCATAAGCAAGCTTTCGGGACGAGACTCCGCCGCCACGGGGCGGAACCTTGGCGGAACCAATCTAGGGCTCTGGCGAAGCTGTTCTGCCGGGGAAACTTCCCTCCGGGAGGGGGAAATCATCGCCATCGTCATCTCCAACAATCCTCTCATCGGGAGGGGGTCAATCTCCATCAACATGTTCACCAGCACCATCTCCTCTCAAACCCTAGTTCATCTCTTGTATCCAATTCTTGTCTCCAAGTCTGGGATTGGTACCTATGGGTTGCTAGTAGTGTTAATTACTCCTTGTAGTTGATGCTAGTTGGTTTATTTGGTGGAAGATCATATGTTCAGATCCTATATGCATATTAATACTCCTCTGATTATGAACATGAATATGCTTTGTGAGTAGTTACGTTTGTTCCTGAGGACATGGGAGAAGTCTTGCTATTAGTAGTCATGTGAATTTGGTATTCGTTCGATATTTTGATGAGATGTATGTTGTCTCTCCTCTAGTGGTGTTATGTGAACGTCGACTACATGACACTTCACCATTATTTGGGCCTAGAGGAAGGCATTGGGAAGTAATAAGTAGATGATGGGTTGCTAGAGTGACAGAAGCTTAAACCCTAGTTTATGCGTTGCTTCGTAAGGGGCTGATTTGGATCCATATGTTTCATGCTATGGTTAGGTTTACCTTAATACTTTTGTTGTAGTTGCGGATGCTTGCAATAGAGGTTAATCATAAGTGGGATGCTTGTCCAAGTAAGGGAAGTACGCAAGCACCGGTCCACCCACATACCAAATTATCAAAGTACCGAACGCGAATCATATGAACGTGATGAAAACTAGCTTGACGATAATTCCCATGTGTCCTCGGGAGCGCTTTTCTCTATATAAGAATTTATCCAGGCTTGTCCTTTACTACAAAAAGGATTGGGCCACCTTGTTGCACTTTATTTACTTTTGTTACTTGTTGCTCGTTACCAATTATCTTATCACAAAACTATCTGTTACCTATAATTGCAGTGCTTGCAGAGAATACCTTGCTGAAAACCGCTTATCATTTCCTGCTGCTCCTCGTTGGGTTCGACACTCTTACTTATCGAAAGGACTACGATAGATCCCCTATACTTGTGGGTCATAAAGACTCTTTTATGGTGCCGTTGCCGGGGAGTGAAGCGCCTTTGGTAGGTGGAATTTGGTAAGGAAAAAATTATAGAGTGTGCTGAAATTTACTGTCACTTGTTACTATGGAAAGTAATCCTCTGAGGGGCTTGTTCAGGGTATCTTCACCCCGACCAGTAGAGCAAAGAGTTGCTCCTCAACGTATTGAACCTACTGAAAATGAAAATGTCTACTTTGAGATTCCTTCGGGTATGATAGAAAAACTGCTAGCTAATCCTTTTGCGGGAGATGGAACAATACATCCTGATGAGCACCTAATATATGTGGATGAAGTTTGTGGATTATTTAAGCTTGCAGGTGTGCCCGATGATGTTATTAAGAAGAAGGTCTTCCCTTTTTCTTTGAAGGGAGTTGCATTGACATGGTATAGGCTATGTGATGATATGGGATCATGGAACTACAAACGATTGAAATTGGAATTTCATCAGAAGTTTTAACCTATGCAGCTTGTTCATCGTGATCGCAATTATATATATATATATATATATATATATATATATATATAACTAGGACAAATGCTCGTGCGTTGCACCAGGCAAAGAAAAAGCGCACAACCTGCTTCATGTGTCATTAAGGATCATTTTTTATATCCAATAACAAAAGAGTGTGTGTTACATCGGGGGACTCTTGTGCTTCTCTGCAAAGAAAACACCAGACTCCTAGTCATCTACATGCGTCCTCCACATGCTCAGTAGGTCGGGCAGGCCTAGCCTGAAAATTGCAAGCTCCTCCATGTCCCGAAAAATCGTGAGCTCCTCCTAGTCCCTTGCAACGCCTCACCGGTGTATCATCTACTCCCTCCGGTCTTTTTTAGTCTGCATATAAGTTTTGTCCGAAGTCAAAGCATCTCTATTTTGACCAAATGTATAGAAAAAGGTATCAACATTCACAATGTCAAATTAATATTATTGGATTCATTATGAAATGTAGTTTCATGGTATATATATTTGGTATTGTAGATGTTGATATTTTTTAATATAAATTTGGTCAAAGTCGCGGGCGCACTATATTTTGGAATGAAGGGAGTACATATTTCATTTTCTTTTACCCTTTTCGTAGGCACGTGATGAATGAGGGACAGATTTTCTTATGTGTTCAAGCATAGTACAGTAGCAGGAACGTGCATTTCCTGCTCAAATATCTAACTACTGAAATATGCACTAAATAGAGGACAATCATATGATCAAGCATGAATTGTACAGTGGCAAAATAAATAAGGCGAGAGAGCACATATGTTTCTTCCACCAGGTCAGCAAGCCTTTCGGTGATGCTCCAGTACAATGTCATCATAGGCAAGTGGGGAGAAAACACAAGTAAATTACCAAGCCACAACCACTATTTAATTCACTCCCACCCACTGGGTCATTTCTTCAAACACCTTCGGTGTGAACTTTGTCATCCTCTTGAGCAGCAGATAGCAGTAAATGGGCAAGCAAGCAAGCGTGTGTGCAAGTGCAGCTTCCATTCCTGACGAATACATTACCTGCTCCCTCGTTGCCAGTGCCAGATTTTGCTATCAACTGCCGTAGTCGAAAGCAGATCAAGAAATCCACAAAGAATTCAGTCTCTTATAAGGCAACAAACCCAGAGATTGTACACAGAATTATATCAAAGATAAACTGAAAAATTGTCACATAGGTGCTGCACAAATAGTGGGAACTTACTGTGCCTTTCAATGTATAATGTTGCCGATTTTATTTTGTGTTTAGAGTAATTTCTTCACAGTTGCCTGACGTAGGATCCAAATATGAGCAATTAGTGGAAATACCTATCTTGGACCTCTTAGGCAAACCAATTGTGATAATATGTCAAGTTTTAGTAGAAAACAAGAAAAAACAATGTTAACTAATAGCTTTCAGTACTTTATTACTCTAAAGTCTAGACTCTCGAGCACTGAAATCAGCAGGCATACAACACAAACAAACTATGGGCTTGCTGAAATGTAAGTGATGAAAAATACAAAATTTAGATGCTTCTCAAAAGTGATCAAACATGACCTATTGCAACAATTTCGCAGCTGATTGAAATTAAATGATCATGTACATATTACATGTTACACATTAGCTCAACCAGACAATTACTCTAGGGGGCACTGTACATTTTCTGACAAAATTGAACCGGGAATAATTTTGTTGCAGGTTTTCAAGGTCCATAAAGCGTGAAATAATGACCCCAATACACCATCAATTACACCATATGCCCTAATAACTCGATGGTTACAGCTAGCTAAGCCAATCTCAGCTTGAACTGGTTGCCTAGCTGCTAGCCGGTATGTTAATATAAATCATGGACAATCATTTGACGGTTTTTTCTGAAAACAAAACATAAAATTAAGATCTCTGTGAACAAAATATAAATTTATGATCTTGGTGAATATTATATGGTTCAACACCATTTATGTCTTATGATCCTTATGGACATCAGTTAGACCTTTTAGTAATAAGACAAAAAAATTACTATAATGACACATGATTTATTGGCGAGTAAATGCCATAAAAAATAACTTCCATCCATTTCTAGATGTTAAACCCAGGAAACACAAGAGGTAATTCATTGACCGTCGGATAATGTCTGACCCACAATCACCAAATAACAATTAAAATGAGTTATTTCTATGCAAGTCTGCATATATATTTTACTGGCTTTTGCAGAGTTAATAGCTCCAATATATCTATAGGGAAGCTTATAAAAAACAATAATCATATCATAGTAACTTTACAAAATTGGTTCAAAAGATTGTATGGTGAGAACAACTTATAGGATTTATTTTACATGGTTGATGACTTGAAGCACGCAACAAGAACTCCATACATTTTGTTCAAGTAGCAATTCAACAAACGTTTGGTGCGCGCTCCTTTTATCATGAAACCATAACTGGACATGTAGTAAAAGTCCCCTAGTAATCAAATTTCTAAATTGCACACCATGTAACTTTGATGAGTATGTAACAGTAAAAAATTCCTATTGTGTGGAAGGGACATGGTTTATTTTACTACTTAAGTCAGCCAGCTATATTAGCATAATAGGGCAAAAAAAATCATAATAGAGAGATAGAAGGGATTGTGAAATTCCAAAACACAATGAGTCTCTCGCAAACATAAATTTAGCAAACAAATAAGTAATGAACTTCTGAAAGAAATAAGGAACGAGAAAGAGAACCATGTACTTTGGCGACATGTTGTACCCAATATCAACCATCTTCCTGGTGTGCAGTTTGATGTAGGGGCGATGGAGAAATAGCAATTCATCAAACACCATGAGGGCATTGCCTCTAACCAAGAAATTAGAGCGGAAGAGTACGAATCCACCTGCAGAACATGTACTCGTCAAGCGTTATGCTGCCTGGCTGACACCACGCCATCCTCTATGGAAGAGTCAGCGCTGTCGAGCTAATTTAGGAGTAACAGTGGGGTTGAGGGGCAGAAGTTCAGTAGCATGGTGCGAGGTGGGAGCTAAGCTATAGAAGCAGGTAGAGGAGACTCACCTTGGGCTGGTGGTGCGGGTGTAGGAGAAGCATCTGCGGCCTTAGGGCACTCAACGGGGAGCCGCAGCAATGGGGGGCTCTGCGTCATCGCGTGCCCAGCCACGGCGCCGTCATCCGCTCGCACCTGCAAGGATTTGACGACGCCGTGTCGTATCCCTCCGTCACCTGCGCCCGTTGGCCGTCACCCGGCTCCGGTGAGCTCCTGCCTAAGTCACCACACCCCACTTCCTTTGTTGCTTCATCTCTCCCTCACATCCTTGTCTCGTCTCTACCCAGGAGCCGCGGAAGCCCTGGATCCGCCCGGTAAGCCTCGCCCCGGCCTTGCTCGCCGTCACTGGCGACCCCCCGCGCCGCCTGCCTCCGGATCCGCCTCCCCAACCCCTGACACTCACGGATCCAGCCTTTGCAAGCTCGAGTCACCGCCGTCGTTCTGCATCGAGCCGCCACATCGAGGAGGACCCCTCCCTTGTGTTTTCAGTCAGCCCCCGATGCGTTTTCCTCCTGTGCTTCAGCGGGTTGAATACAAATTAATGCAGCGCCCTTTTTGTAAAAACGAAACGTTTTTCGGACTCACTAAATTAGGGACGGCGGGTTTAATTCATAAAAACCATAGTGACCTTTGTGTAAAAACGTCGCGACGGTGAACCCGGAGACTCAATTCGTGCTTTATTATTAGGGAGAGCTTTTTCGCCTCGCGAAGGATAAAGCATCGCTCAAGCTTGGGGGAGGCTTAAATCAATGTTATATTCATGCCCCAATCATGAGTTCTCAAGAGAAATGATTATTCAAAAAATTTATGCTCGGCTTTCTGATAACAATAGCACCATGCTCGATACTTCTTGTGCTGGCTCTTTTATAATGAAGACTATTGAATTCAAATGGGATTTATTGGAAAGAATTAAACGCAACTCTGAGATTGGGACCTCGATGAAGGTAAGAAGTCAGGTATGACACCTAAGTTTGATTGTGTTAAATCTTTTATGGATACCGCTGTTTTCCGTAAATTTAGCACTAAATATGGACTTGACTCTGAAATAGTAGCTTCTTTCTGTGAATATTTTGCTACTCATATTGATCTCCCTAAAGAGAAGTGGTTTAAATATCATCCTCCCATAGAAGTAAAAGTATCTGCACCTATTAAAGTTGAAGAAAAGACTATCACTTATAATGATCATATTGTTCCTACTGCTTATGTTGAGAAACCACCTTTTCCTGTTAGGATAAAAGATCATGCTAAAGCTTCAACTGTGGTTCGTAAAAGCAATATTAGAACCTATACACCTCTTGAACAAGTTAAAGTTGAACCTAATATTGCTATTGTTAAGGATCTCTTAGCTGATAATATTGATGGGCATGTTATTTATTTCTGTGATGAAACTGCTAGAATTGCTAAACCTTGTGCTAAAGACAAACATAGACCTGTGGTAGGCATGCCTGTTATTTATATTAAAATAGGAGATCATTGTTATCATGGCTTGTGTGATATGGGTGCTAGTGCTATTGCAATACCTATTGACTTATACAAAGAAATTATGCATGATATTGCACCTGCTGAGTTAGAAGATATTGATGTCACAATTAAACTTGCCGATAGAGATACTATTTCACCAATTGGTATTGTTAGAGATGTTGAAGTCTTGTGTGGGAAAACTAAATATCATGCTGATTTTCTTGTCCTTGGTTCCCCACAAGATAGCTTTTGTCCCATTATATTTGGTAGACCCTTCTTGAACACAGTTAATGCTAAGATAGATTGCGAAAAGGATGTTGTTACTATTGGTTTAGGTGATATGTCTCATGAGTTTAATTTCTCTAAATTTCGTAGACAACACCGTGAAGACAAATTGCCTACTAAAGATGAAATTATTGGTCTTGCTTCTATTGTCGTGCCTCCTAGTGATCCTTTAGAACAATATTTGCTAGGACATGAAAATGACATGTTTATGAATGAAAGAAGGGAAATAGATGAAGTATTCTTTAAACAGGAACCCATCCTGAAACATAATTTGCCTGTCGAAATCCTAGGGGATCCTCCTCCACCCAAGGGTGATCCCGTGTTTGAGCTCAAACCATTACCTGATACTCTTAAATATGCTTATCTTGATGAGAAAAAGATGTATCCTGTTATTATTAGTGCTAACCTTTCAGAGCATGAAGAAGAGAGATAATTGAAAACTCTGAAGAAGCACCGTGCTGCTATTGGACATACTCTCGATGATCTTAAGGGCATTAGTCCCACACTATGTCAATATAAAATAAATTTGGAGAAAGATGACAAACCAGTTCGTGATCACCAACGACGGTTGAATCCTAAGATGAAAGAAGTGGTAAGAAAGGAAATACTAAAGCTCCTTGAGGCAGGTATAATTTATCCCGTTGCTGATAGTCAGTGGGTAAGTCTTGTCCATTGTGTCCCTAAAAAGGAAGGTATTATTGCCGTTCCTAATGATAAAGATGAATTGATTCCGCAAAGAATTATTACAGGTTATAGGATGGTAATTGATTTCCACAAATTAAATAAGGCTACTAAAAAAGATCATTACCCCTTACCTTTTATTGATCAAATGCTAGAAAGATTATCCAAACATACACATTTTTGCTTTCTAGATGATTATTCTGGTTTCTCTCAAATACCTGTGTCAGTTGATGATCAATCTAAGACCACTTTTACTTGCCTGTTCGGTACTTTTGCTTATAGACGTATGCCTTTTGGTTTATGCAATGCACCTGCTACCTTCCAAAGATGTATGATGGCTATATTCTCTGACTTTTGTGAAAAGATTTGTGAGGTTCTCATGGACGATTTCTCCGTCTATGGATCCTCTTTTGATGATTGTTTAAGCAACCTTGATCGAGTTTTGCAGAGATGTGAAGAAACTAACCTTGTCTTGAATTGGGAGAAGTGCCACTTTATGGTTAATGAAGGTATTTTCTTGGGGCATAAAGTTTTTGAAAGAGGTATTGAAGTTGATAAAGCTCAGGTTGATGCTATTGAAAAGATGCCATGTCCCAAGGACATCAAGGGTATAAGAAGTTTCCTTGGTCACACCGGTTTTTATAGGAGGTTCATTAAGGACTTCTCAAAAATTTCTCGGCCTCTGACTAATTTATTACAAAAAGATATACCATTTGTTTTGATGATGATTGCGTAGAAGCATTTGAAATACTTAAGAAAACATTAATCTCTGCACCTATTGTTCAGCCACCTGATTGGAATTTACCTTTTGAAATTATGTGTGATGCTAGTGATTATGCTATAGGTGATGTTCTAGGGCAAAGAGTTGATAAGAAATTAAATGTTATTCAATATGCTAGTAAAACTCTAGACAATGCTCAGAGAAATTATGCTACTACTGAAAAAGAATTTTTGGCAGTTGTATTCGCTTGTGATAAGTTCAGACCTTATATTGTTGATTCTAAAGTAACTATTCACACGGATCATGCTGCTATTAAATATCTTATGGAAAAGAAAGATGCTAAACCTAGACTTATTAGATGGGTTCTCTTGCTACAAGAATTTGATTTGCATATTATTGATAGAAAGGGAGCTGAGAACCCCGTTGCAGACAACTTGTCTAGGCTAGAGAATGTTCTTGATGACCCACTACCTATTGACGATAGCTTTCCTGATGAACAATTAAATGTCATAAATGATTCTCGTACTGCTCCAAGGTATGCTGATTATGCTAATTATATTGTTGCTAAATTTATACCACCTAGTTTCACATACCAGCAAAAGAAAAAGTTTTTCTATGATTTGAGACATTACTTTTGGGATGACCCACATCTTTATAAAGAAGGAATAGATGGTGTTATTAGATGTTGTGTACCTGAGCATGACCAGGAATAGATCCTACGCAAGTGTCACTCCAAAGCTTATGGAGGACACCACGTTGGAGATAGAACTACACATAAGGTATTGCAATCCAGTTTTTATTGGCCTACTCTCTTCAAGGATGCCCGTAAGTTTGTTGTATCTTGTGATGAATGTCAAAGAATTGGTAATATTAGTAGACATCAAGAAATGCCTATGAATTATTCACTTGTTACTGAACCATTTGATGTTTGGGGCTTTGATTATATGGGACCTTTTCCTGCCTCCAATGGATACACACATATTCTAGTTGCTGTTGATTACGTTACTAAGTGGGTAGAAGCTATTCCAACTAGTAGTGTTGATCATAACACCTCTATTAAGATGCTTAAAGAAGTTATTTTTCCAAGGTTTGGAGTCCCTAGATATTTAATGATTGATGGTGGTTCACACTTTATTCATGGTGCTTTCTGTAAAATGCTTGCTAAATATGATGTTAATCATAGAATTGCATCTCCTTATCACCCGCAGTCTAGTGGTCAAGTAGAATTGAGTAATAGAGAACTCAAATTAATTTTGCAAAAGACTGTTAATAGATCTAGAAAGAATTGGTCCAAGAAACTTGATGATGCATTATGGGCCTATAGAACTGCATATACTTCTATGGGTATGTCTCCGTATAAAATGGTTTATGGAAAAGCATGTCACTTACCTCTCTAACTAGAACATAAGGCTTAGTGGGCTATTAAAGAACTCAATTATGATTTCAAACTTGTCGGTGAGAAGAGGTTATTTGACATTAGCTCACTCGATGAATGGAGAACCCAAGCCTACGAGAATGCCAAATTATTTAAAGAAAAAGTTAAAAGATGGCATGACAAAAGAATACAAAAGCGTGAGTTTAATGTAGGTGATTATGTATTGCTATACAACTCTCGTTTAAGATTTTTTGCAGGAAAACTTCTCTCTAAATGGGAAGGTCCTTACATTATCGAGGAGGTCTATCATTCTGGTGCCATAAAAATCAACAACTTCGAAGGCACAAATCCGAAGGTGGTGAACGGTTAAGGAATTAAACATTATATCTCAGGTAATCCTATAAATGTTGAAACCAATGTTATTGAAACCATAACCCCGGAGGAATACATAACGGACACTTTCCGAAACATTTCAGACTCTGAAAAGGAATAGGTATGTGGTACGGTAAGTAAACCGACTCCAAAACAGTTCTAATGGCAATTTTTCTTCGTTTTGGAATATTTAGAAAAATAGAAAAAATAAGAAGCAGTCCGGGAAGGACACGAGGGTGTGCCCCCTACCCCCCTGGGCGCCCCCCCTACCTCTTGGGCACCTCGTGTGCTCTCCGGACTCCGTTTTCTTGCACGTTACGTATTTTGGTCGGTAAAAATTCATTATATAATCCCCCGAAGGTTTTGACTCATGTATGACACAATTATCCTTTGTTTGTGTTTCGAGTTGTTGCTGCTGTAGATTAGAGCAAGATGTCTTTGCAAGAGTTAGTTGGGGAGAGTCGGGTGTCTCATCTGGCACCGAGATCAATGAGAAACAACAGTGTTGACCACTTTGGGCCAGCAACGGAGGAAGAGATGGAGACTGATTTAAAGAGGATAGATGCCATGGAGGAGGATCAAGAAGTCACTTCTCGCTTCCGAGCTGGATTCACAATGGGGGAACTGCAGAGCTCGGCTATCCCAAACTCGGTTATCCCTTCCAATGTTAGATTTCTTTCTTATGAGAATATGAAAAAGAGTGTCACTTGTTCTCCTGCAGCTATGCAACACCCTTGGGTGCAGGGAGCTTTGGCTGTTACAGGAAAACTTCGAAAGGAAATAATGGACCTCAAGCAGCAAGTCAATAAGCTTGAGGAGGAGAAGCGTATCCTGAGGGGCATCATCGCCAAGAATATCACGTCACCATCCCCAAAAATGGAGATATAATCACATGGGTATGGGCACTCCCCTTGGCAACTGCCAAGCTTGGGGGAGTGCATCGGTATCGTATCACCATCACTTCTATCTTTACCGTTTTTCTTAGTTCAATCCTTTTGGTAATATCTTGATCTAGTAGCATAAAGTTTTAGTATGATCTAGTTGTGAGTTTTGCTTTATGATCCTTCTATGTAATCGAGTCTGTGAGCTATATATAATAAAGATTAGTGTTGAGTCAAGGGCTCGATTATTTTGCCATAATCTTGAGTGAATAAAAGAAAAGAGAAAGAAATAAAAAGAAACAAAGAGGTCATATGGATCTTATGGAGAGTAATGAGCTCACATAGAAAGAGTATGATGAATAAAAGTTGTTGAGAGATGACAAACATAGTTTTGGTCATCGTTGCAATTAATAGGAAGTAATAAACAAAGAGAGGTCTTCACATATAAATATACTATCTTGGACATCTTTTATGATTGTGAGCACTCATTAAAATATGACATGCTAAAGAGTTGACGTTGGACAAGGAAGACAACATAATGGGTTATGTTTTATTACATCTGAGATAAATTATATTGTCATGGATCATCCAACATGACTCAGCTTGCCTTTCCCCCTCATGCTAGCCAAATTCTTTGCACCAAGTAGAGATACTACTTGTGCTTCCAAACACCCCTAAACCAGTTTTGCCATGAGAGTCCACCATACCTACCTATGGATTGAGTAAGATCCCTCAAGTAAGTTGTCATCGGTGCAAGCAATAAAAATTGCCCTCTAAATATGTATGACTTATTAGTGTGGGAGAAAATAAGCTTTATACGATCGTGTGATATGGAAGAAATAAAAGTGACAAACTGCATAATAAAGGTCCATATCACAAGTGGCAATATAAAGTGACGTTCTTTCGCATTAAGATTTTGTGCATCCAACCATAAAAGCGCATGACAACCTCTGCTTCCCTCTGCGAAGGGCCTATCTTTTACTTTTATCTCCTACCTTGCATAAGAGTCATGGTGATCTTCACCCTTCCTCTTTAAATTTATCTTTTGGCAAGCACAACATGTTGGAAAGATCCTGGTATATATAGCTAATTGGATGTGAGTTTTCATGAACTATTATTGTTGACATTACCCTTGAGGTAAAAGTTGGGAGGCAAAACTATAAGCCCCTATCTTTCTCTGTGTCAGATTAAAACTCCGTACCCATAAGTATTGCATGAGTGTTAGCAATTGTGAAAGACTATATGATAGTTGAGTATGTGGACTTGCTGAAAAGCTCTTATATTGACTCTTTCCTATGTTATGATAAATTGCAATTGCTCCAATGACTGAGAATATAGTTTGTTAGTTTTCAATGAAGTTCATGATTCATACTTGAAATTGTGATTTAATTGTTACTCTAGCATAAGAGACCATATACCAAGAATTATATATGTTGTTGTTCTAAGAATGATCATGATACCCTCATGTTCGCATTTTATTTTTATCGACACCTCTATCTCTAAACATGTGCACATATTTTTTGATTTCGGCTTTCGCTTGAGGACAAGCGAGGTCTAAGCTTGGGGGACTTGATACGTCCATTTTGCATCATGATTTTATATCGATATTTATTGCATTATGGGTTGTTATTACACATTATGTCACAATACTTATGCCTATTCTCTCTTATTTTACAAGGTTTACATAAAGAGGGAGAATGCCGGCAGCTGGGATTTTGGGCTGGAAAAGGAGCAAATATTAGAGACCTATTCTGCACAGGTCCAAAAGTCTTGAAACTTCACGGAAGTCATTTTCAGAATATATAAAAAATACTGAATGCAAGAAGTTCCGGAGGGGGGTCACACCCTGCCCATGAGGGTGGGGGCGTGCCCTACCCCCTTGGGCGTGCCCCCTACCTCGTGGGCCCCCTGGTGGTCCTCTGATGCCCATCTTCTGCTATATGGAGTCTTTCGATGAGCAAAAAAATCATAAGCAAGCTTTCGGGACGAGACTCCGCCGCCACGAGGCGGAACCTTGGCGGAACCAATCTAGGGCTCTGGCGGAGCTGTTCTACCGGGGAAACTTCCCTCCGGGAGGGAGAAATCATCGCCATCGTCATCACCAACGATCCTCTCATCGGGAGGGGGTCAATCTCCATCAACATCTTCACCAGCACCATCTCCTCTCAAACCCTAGTTCATCTCTTGTATCCAATTCTTGTCTCCAAGTCTGGGATTGGTACGTGTGGGTTGCTAGTAGTGTTAATTACTCCTTGTAGTTGATGCTAGTTGGTTTATTTGGTGGAAGATCATATGTTCAGATCCTATATGCATATTAATACTCCTTTGATTATGAACATGAATATGCTTTGTGAGTAGTTACGTTTGTTCCTGAGGACATGGGAGAAGTCTTGCTATTAGTAGTCATGTGAATTTGGTATTCATTCGATATTTTGATGAGATGTATGTTGTCTCTCCTCTAGTGGCCTTATGTGAACGTCGACTACATGACACTTCACCATTATTTGGGCCTAGAGGAAGGCATTGGGAAGTAATAAGTAGATGATGGGTTGCTAGAGTGACAGAAGCTTAAACCCTAGTTTATGTGTTGCTTCGTAAGGGGCTGATTTGGATCCATATGTTTCATGCTATGGTTAGGTTTACCTTAATACTTTTGTTGTAGTTGCAGATGCTTGCAATAGAGGTTAATCATAAGTGGGATGCTTGTCCAAGTAAGGGTAGTACCCAAGCACCGGTCCACCCACATACCAAATTATCAAAGTACCGAACATGAATCATATGAACGTGATGAAAACTAGCTTGACGATAATTCCCATGTGTCCTCGGGAGCGCTTTTCTCTATATAAGAATTTGTCCAGGCTTGTCCTTTGCTACAAAAAGTATTGGGCCACCTTGCTGCCCTTTATTTACTTTTGTTACTTGCTGCTCATTACCAATTATCTTATCACAAAACTATCTGTTACCTATAATTTCAGTGCTTGCAGAGAATACCTTGCTGAAAACCGCTTATCATTTCCTTCTGCTCCTCGTTGGGTTCGACACTCTTACTTATCGAAAGGACTACGATAGATACCCTATACTTGTGGGTCATCAACAACTCATGTCTATGGTTAGGAAACATAACCATCATTGATTCAACGAGCTAGTCAAGTAGAGGCAAACTAGTGACACTATGTTTGTCTATGTATTCACACATGTACTAAGTTTCCGGTTAATACAATTCTAGCATGAATAATAAACATTTATCATGACATGAGGAAATATAAATAACAACTTTATTATTGCCTCTAGGGCATATTTCCTTCAGTACACTCATTGGAGTAGTGTTCGGGTCTTCCACAATTGTAGCAATTACGATCATGACTAGAAGATCTTTTGTCATTATAGGACCTTGACTTGGAGCTTCTCTCTTTGCTTCTATTCTTCTAGAATTTGTTGAAATTCTTCACCATTAAGCTCAATTCTTCAGTGGAGACTTGCTTCTCACTTGATGTTGTAGGGGCATCACTTGAAGCTTTGTAAGCACCACTTGACTTATTTTGAAGCTCTTCCTTATCCTTGAGTGACATCTCATGAGCAACAATTCTACCAATGACTTCCATGGGCTTGAGATCTTTGTAATTGGGCATCATCTGGATCAAAGTGCACACGGTATCAAATTTTCCATCCAAGGCTCTAATGATCTTCTTGATGATGAATTTGTCGGTCATCTCTTTACTTCCTAAACCGACAATCTCATTTGTGATGAGAGCAAGCCTAGAGTACATTTCGGCGATTCCTTCACCATCCTTCATCTTGAACTTGTCAAGTTGACTTTGAAGCACATCCAATTTGGATTCCTTGACGGACTTGGTACCTTCGTGCGTATCAACCAAAGTAACCCAAATTTCCATTGCATTCTCAAGTCGGATGATTTTGTTGAATTCTTTGGGGCACAATCCATTGAAGAGAATATCACAAGCTTGAGCACTATATTGCAACATCTTCAATTTATATGCAGTTGCATCATGATCTAGTTCTTTACCATCTTTGAAGAATTCACCTTGCAAGCTGTCGGTGTTCTGGGAATGGGGGTCCCCAGACTTGCCTGCCTGCGGCCCGCGGCGTGGCGAAGCCAGCAGGCCGTACGGACCATCTTCATCAACAAGGCATCCAAGACCCTCGCGAGGGGCCAAGCCTCATGAAACGGACGACACAAGACCTCCTCTGGAGTGGCCTAGTCGGACAGGCTCATGAGGAGCGGAGATAACAAGGCAAGGCAAACCTCATGAGGCTCTCGTGACGTGAGCCATGACGATCGACACCAGGCGGGCGCCAGGCGGGCGCCAGCGCGCGCAGCGTCCTTGTTTCCTCTTTGGTGCTAAGGAGGCCAGCGCAGGCGAGGAGTACCGAGACATCAGGCAAAGGTTGCCATATTGGTTCAACAAGACCAAGACCACAAGGACGGCAAGAAGGAGGTCATTGTGGAGCCCAAGACGGCGTCACCACCAGAGCCTTTCGCAGGCGGAGACCGCCTTTGTCAGGATAGCTTGTACTAGCTGCCCCCCTTCAAATTTGCCCGCTGTTGTTGGCTCCCTTCCCACTCAATATTTGGGAAGAGGACCAGGGCCTCTATAAGTAGGGCTAACCACCACCATAGGCAAGAGAGGACCATTTTAGACCATCCAGAACCACACAAGTTAGCCAAGCACAAGAACACCTCACCCTCAGGAGGCTGTTCTTCCCCTTGTATTGTTCATCATCAGCCCAAGAGGAAATCCACCACCACACTAGAGTAGGGTATTACACCACAACGGTGGCCCGAACCAATATAAATCTTGTGTCTTTTTGTGTTGCGAGTTCGTCGAGGTCGTCCGCGAGATCTTAGCGATCTAGGGCGTAGATCGGTGAGAGTAAAAGACTCCGCGTGCACCCTAGTGTTTGAACCTTAAGGGTTTGCTGGAACCCCACATCCAACATTGGGTGCGCCAGGTAGGGGTGCGCCGGAGCTTCTTCTTCGCCAATCGATTTGCAGATGCTCTGCGGTCATGATGTCCGACGACCCAAGAGCTGACTCCGACCGTTGGGCAGCCTGGCCAGCCCGGTCGGAGCCGCCCGCCTATGAAGACCTCAACCCCGCGCTCTAGGCGGCACAAGCGTTCTCCAATCCTGCGGGGCGCGGGCGACACGGCCAGGCGTCATCTACCCTCACTTTGCGGCAAGTGCGAGCTGCTGCCAGAGCCGCAAGCCACGTCGCGGCGACGGCGCCGCACTCACGGCGGGAACTGGCAAACATGCGGACCACACTCACCGTGGCAAGGGAGCTGCTGCGGTGCCGACTAATGGAAAGCAGCCGGGACGCGCTGCTAGAACGCGTTGCCGAGCTGCTGGACGCGGCGGCCTCGGGAGCCTCGCCCTTCTGCCATCAGCTCCCTCCTTAGGCCGCTGCGGGGATTCATGGCGGACCACGCCACCACCATGCACCGTCAGGTGCGCCAGGGGGCTTTGTCAACACCAGCATGGCCGGCGACACCGGGGGCTCTGCCGCCCCCATACCGCCCGTAACAAGCATAGGCACAAGCGTCGCCTTCCATGGCCCAACTGGGACGCCGCGCTATCACCCCCAGGACGTCACGACGGGCCGGGCGACATGGAGTGTGGGCCATCATGGTGAGGTGTTCGGGGTAACAGCCCGGAAGCCTACGTGCCCCGCATGACGGACCAAGAGTACACACCAGAGGATGACCCCGGCACGTTCATTGGAGAAGATTGGGAAGAAGGGACATTAGGAGTCAAAGCCTTCCAGGAGCTGCCGGGGAACCACCACGACCGCGTGTGCGACGACCACTACAGGGTACCCCTAATCCCTCAGGAGCAAGCTTACACTAACCATGAGTCGCAGGAGGAACAGATCGCCGCAACGGCTGGCGGCCCCAGCTCGATGGCCTCCCTGACGGCGGGAGGGTCACGCTGGGGGCAGCAGAAGAGGGGTCGGGAGCCAGGCCCCTCCCCAAAGCGTGCAAGGCTAGGGGATACCCGGAGGTAGGCCCTCTGCCGGGGAGGCTTTGACGACCCTTCCCCCGGCAGAGGACCTGTGGTCGCCGAGGGAACCACTGGCGTCCCCTTTCCCTCTTTTGTGTCGTCCTGGTGACCGGTCGGCTCAAAGGAGGTCGATGGTGGCGCAAGGCGGGGCCCTCGTTTGGCGATATGAAGCAAGGCCGGTACCTGTGAAGAAGGCCCAGTGCATGTGAAGCTCGCCGCCTGTGACACTCTCACGTAATAATGAGTTGGGGTTGTACACGCCCCGGAGTCTCAGGAGTGCTGGCCTCAGGCCCTGGGGCTCCCTCCCACGCCTAGTGGCAGCACTTAGCTCTGCGCTGGTGAGAAGACTTGAAGACCCGAAGACTAGACTAGGTGCCGGACGCGGCCTTTTGCTTTGGATCTCTCTCTTTCCGCGGTTTTGCTTTTTGGATCTGGATTTAAGTTGAAGCCGAATTTTTATCGATACGCGCGGGGGGTGCCTTTTCTGGTTCGAGCCATTTCTTGCCTTCTGGATCTCGTTTGGTTTGGGACTCATGTCCATCGCCTCTCCCTTGCAAGCTCCTCACGAGCTGGACCGCGCAGAGCGCACGCTCATCAAGCATGCGCCAGCACTGCGGCTGGTGCTCACCTCTTATGGGCCCCCCTCAAATGGGCCGATAGGTTCCGCAGGATTCTCAGAAACTCGTCGCCACACGACCCAGCCCAAAGCTGGCACTGACTAAGGTAAACCACGATGGAAAACTCGCCCCTGGCTCCACGAGTTCACGAGGGCACATACCCACATCGCATAGGAAAGTAAAAAACTACAATTTGCTTACATGAGGGGCTCCCCCTCTCAAAATGCTCTTACGAGTCTTCCAAGGGCCACGCCCGAGTTTTGCGTGCAGGATGAAACGATAGGAGAACATGGGATCAGCCCGAAACATCACTCGCTACATCACCCGATGGGGTCGTCATCATCGTCTTTGTCGGTGTCGTCGTCGCCATCGGCAACGCCCCCATCACCGTCGTCAACCATGTCGCCTTCGTCTACGACGACCACCACCGCGTCATCCTCTGAGGTGAAGGCCCTGACCAACGCGTCCACATGGTCCTCTACCCAACGCGCCAGGTCGCCCCGGACGGCCGTGGGTACGGGGGCAATGGCGGCGTAAAAGTCAAAGTTGGGGTCGGCATTTGATACGTCTCCAACGTATCTATAATTTTTTATTTCTCCATGCTATATTATCTACTGTTTTGGACATTATTGGGCTTTATTATCCACTTTTATATTATTTTTGGGACTAACCTAATAACCGGAGGCCCAGCCCAGAATTGTTGTTTTTGCCTGTTTTAGGGTTTCGAAGAAAAGGAATATCAAACGGAGTCCAAATGGAATGAAACCTTCGCGAACGTGATTTTCTCAACAAACAAGACCCAGGAGACTTGGGCCCTACGTCAAGACACAAAAGAGGAGGCCACGCGGTAGGGGGCGCTCCTCCCCCCCTCCCAGTGCGCCCTCCACCCTCGTGGGCCCCCTGTTGCTCCACCGACGTACTCCTTCCTCCTATATATACCTACGTACCCCCAAACAATCAGAGACGGAGCCAAAACCCTAATTCCACCACCGTAACTTTCTGTATCCACAAGATCCCATCTTGGGGCCTGTTCCGGAGCTCCGCTGGAGGGGGCATCGATCATGGAGGGCTTCTACATCAACACCATAGCCCCTCCGATGAAGTGTGAGTAGTTCACCTCGGACCTACGGGTCCCTAGTTAGTAGCTAGATGGCTTCTTCTCTCTTTTTGGATCTCAATACAATGTTCTCCCCCTCTCTTGTCGAGATCTATTTGATGTAATCTTGTTTTTGCGGTGTGTTTGTTGAGACCGATGAATTGTGGGTTTATGATCAAGTCTATCTATGAACAATATTTGAATCTTCTCTGAATTCTTTTATGTATGATTGGTTATCTTTGCAAGTCTCTTCGAATTATCAGTTTGGTTTGGCCTACTAGATTGATCTTTCTTGCAATGGGAGAAGTGCTTAGCTTTGGGTTCAATCTTGCGGTGTCCTTTCCCAGTGACAGTAGGGGCAGCAAGGCACGTATTGTATTGTAGCCATCGAGGATAACAAGATGGGGTTTTCATCATATTGCATGAGTTTATCCTTCTACATCATGTTATCTTGCTTAAGGCGTTACTATGTTTTCATTAACTTAATACTCTAGATGCATGCTGGATAGCGGTCGATGAGTGGAGTAATAGTAGTAGATGCAGGCAGGAGTCGGTCTACTTGTCTCGGACGTGATGCCTATATACATGATCATACCTAGATATTCTCATAACTATGCTCAATTCTATCAATTGCTCAACAGTAATTTGTTCACCTGGCGTAGAATACTTATGCTCTTGAGAGAAGCCACTAGTGAAACCTATGGCCCCCGGGTCTATCTTTATCATATTAATCTCCTACTACTTAGTTATTTCCTTCGCTTTTTTACTTTGCTTTTATTTTACTTTGCATCTTTATCACAAAAATAGCAAAAATATTATATTATCATATCTATCAGATCTCAATCTCGTAAGTGGCCGTGTAGGGATTGACAACCCCTATTTGCGTTGGTTGCGAGGATTTATTTGTTTTGTGCAGGTACGAGGAACTCGCGCGTAGCCTCCTACTGGATTGATACCTTGGTTCTCAAAAACTGAGGGAAATACTTACGCTACTTTGCTGCATCATCCCTTCCTCTTCGGGGAAAACCAACGCAATGCTCAAGAGGTAGCAGCATTCGGAAGGTGGCTGAAGACACGGGAGAAAGCGTGCTCAAGAAGACCACGACCCCTTTCATCCACAAGTTGGCGAGCCCTGGCAGATCGAGCCTCCAGGCGCGTCACCACCTCGGTAAAGAAGGTCAGGTGGCTGGCATAGTCATTCGAGTGAGGGGCCGGAGCATTCTCGTCGCAGATATAACCCAGGGCGGTGTTGGCCATGTTCCGGAGGCCTTGAAGCATAGGAGCATGCTCGCGCTCCAGCGTCCGGCGCAGGAGCACTTCCTCCCTGTTTCACCGAGCGACGGCCTCGGCGTCGTCAACTCGTTTCAGGAGGGAAAGCAGCTCGGCGCGGGCGGAGGCCAAGTCCGCCTGTGCCGTAACCAGGGCGGCGGCTGTGGCCTCCACACGCCTCTCGGCCTCATCCAACCTAGGCCTGAGGGCGGCGGCCCTGCCCGCATCCTCCAGACCCGCGAGCTTCAGCTTCAAGTCGTACCTGCCCTCCAGATCTGCGCGAACCTCGGCCACTCGGTGATTGATCTCCTCCTCAACTCCGGCCTCGCGGGCCCCGAGGGCATCTTCTGCTTGAGCAACTTGACGCTCCCTCGTCTCTAGTTGCTCGAGATCGAGGCTGCGCTCCACGGCTTCCAGGGCCAGCACCTCCTCATGCTTCCGGACCTCCTCTTCCTCCGCGGGCATCCCCCTCAGTGATGCAAGAGCGGCCCCGTGCGCCTCCACCTGCTGCTCAAGGGATGCGCTCTAGGCCTGGAGCCCCCGCGCGCGCTCCTCTGCAGCCTCACGACGGCGGTCAGCCTCGCGAGCCTGGCTTCATGGGCGATCTTGAGGGACGCCTTGGCCTTCGCATTCTCGAGGTCGCGCTGATAGCGACCGAGGTTGATGGCCACCCTCAGCTTGCGCCGCTCCTCCACCAGCTGGAGACCTTCAGGCTCAAGACGCGAGTCGACACCAGCGAGCTCTTCACCGAGGCGGCTCATCGCGCCCATCGCCTCCTGGAAGAGCTCATGGCGGACTAGGCTCCGCCGCGCTCGAGCTTGAATGCTCGACCCGCCTCGTCCTCCACCTCGGGGGCTGTGGGCGGAGCTCCAAGTGGCACGCTACCCCCCGGCAGGGGCTGGGGGTTGACTCCGCGCCTGACGTCAGCCCGTCCTCGCGAGGAGCCCAAGCTGATCGGGGCTCGCCGCTTGAAGAGGAGCCAAAGATTGAAGTCAACCAACGACTGTCCATGAGCAAAGGAGGAGCCCTGGGCATGCCCGCCAAGCTCCGCGCCAGACCATGGGGGAGGGGCGGCTAAGCCGAGGACTCAGCGCGCCATGAAGGCGGGGACGCTCCCCCAACCGACCCTGCGCCAGGGGCGATAGGTAGGCCAGGAACGCTCAAGGCCGATGTGGGAGTTGATGAAGGAGGAGGCAGCCTCTCGGAAGACGCAACAGCTTCAACGGAAGGAGCCCTAAAGGACAGACGTCAGAATAAGAACACCACACGCAAGAAGCCACGGCAATAAGATGCTTACGCGTCAATGGCGATGTACTTTCGCCGCTTCAACGGCCCGAAGATATTGCTGCCGCTGGGGGATCCCTTCCTCTTGCGGAGCTTCTTGAAGTCCACACAAAGACGACCGAAGCGCTGGACGTGACGGCCGATGCGCGGCGGAGCCGAAGAAGAACTGAGAGGTATGGCTTCAGGGGAGCCCGGTTGTGAACATCCCGGCGCCTTCTCACCGCAACCTCCCAAGGCTCCTGGAGCCTCAGCCTCGGGAGCCACTTGCTGCATCTCCTTAGCAACCGACGCCTCAGGAGGAGGGTCGCAGGCCCCCGAGGAAGACACCCCTGGATCACCACTCGGCATGTGCTCCTCAGCACTCGAGCCGCCGGCCCTCGTCGCAGCTCGCCCTCCTGCGCCGCCACCTGGGGCGAGCTCGGCACCGACAGCGAGGAAGGGAACCACGACGACGAGGTTCTCGCGGGGCCCCACCAAGCCGATTGGGCGCAGCCCCATTCATCAAAGGAAGGCATGCTCACGGCAAATGAGGCTTTGTTCTCGCAGCGGTACAATAGGCAGTTGTTCCTGGGCATCTCATTCGGCAGAGGGACACCCGATAGGACCGTGAGCATTGTTTGCCGCGCCGCAAGAGGAAGCCCCTCCTCCTGAAACCTCATGTGAAGATCGAAACCTCGGTGACTGCCCGAGCCATGCGAGAGCGAGACGCGAGCCAAGCCACCGTCTCTCCCCACTCGTTGAAACTGGAGGCAAGCATGGGGCGCACCTTGTCCATGCCCTCGTCGTTGAGCACCCGAGGCCGGCCGAGTGCCAGCCCAAAGGATGGAGGGCAGTTGGTGGAGACAGAGGTCTCTTCCCCTTTTCGGCTTGTTTTGGCGCCATGGCGGTGAAGCAGGCGGAGCACAAGTCAGATTGGGAGGGCAGAGCAGGGCCTCGAGGAAGCAGGGAGATTGGAAGAGCCACGCGTGGCGAAGGAAGAATAACTGTGTAAGAGGCGGGGCCGCATAGCCAGGCGGATTCAAAGGCAGCATGGGGAAGCGGAGACGCCCACGTCCAATCAACCACCACGCGTCAACTGAGGCCGCAGGCTTTTGGGGGCCCGCGGTGCTCCATACTTGACCCTTGGCTTCGCCGTGAAGCCAAGCCCGAGCGCACCTTGGGCCCGGGGGCTATTGTCGGTGTTCTAGGAACGGGGGTCCCCAGACTTGCCTGCCTACGGCCCGCGGCGTGGCGAAGCTAGCAGGTCATACGAACCATCTTCATCGACAAGGCATCCAAGACCCTTGCGAGGGGCCAAGCCTCGCGAGGCGGACGACACAAGACCTCCTCTGGAGTGGCCTAGTTGGGCAGGCTCACAAGGGGCAGAGATAACAAGGCAAGGAAAACCTCATGAGGCTCTCATGACGTGAGCCATGATGATCGACACCAGGCGGGCACCGGGCGGGCGCTAGCGCGCGCAGCATCCTTGTTTCCTCTTTGGTGCTAAGGAGGCCAGCGCAGGCGAGGAGTACCGAGGCATCAGGCAAAGGTTGCCATATTGGTTCAACAAGACCAAGACCAGAAGGACGGCAAGACGGAGGTCATTGTGGAGCCCAAGACGGCGTTACCACCAGAGCCTTTCGCAGGCGGAGACCGCCTTTGTCAGGATAGCTTGTACTAGCTGCCCCCCTTCAAATTTGCCCGCCGTTGTTGGCTCCCTTCCCGCTCAATATTTGGGAAGAGGACCAGGGCCTATAAGTAGGACTAGCCACCACCATAGGCAAGAGAGGACTATTTTAGACCATCCAGAACCACACAAGTTAGCCAAGCACAAGAACACCTCACCCTCAGGAGGCTGTTCTTCCCCTTGTATTGTTCATCATCAGCCCAAGAGGCAATCCACCACCACCACACTGGAGTAGGGTATTACACCACAACGGTGGCGTGAACCAGTATAAATCTTGTGTCTTTCTGTGTTGCGAGTTCGTCGAGTTCGTCCGCGAGATCTTAGCGAGCTAGGGCATAGATCAGTGGGAGGAAAAGACTTCGCACGCACCCAAGTGTTCAAACCTTAAGGGTTTGCCGGAACCCCACATCCGACACAAGCCAACACGCACAAGAGCCCAAACGGCGGGATTATGACCAAGAATATGCAATTTCATCTTATGCTTCCAACTAGCAAAATTTGTACCATCAAAGTAAGGACCTCCATGGTGATAGTTTCCCTCGCTAGACGCCATACTCTCCTAGGTTGTGAAACCAAGGCTATGATCACCAAAGCTATGGAAATCAAGTCTAATGGAGACCAAAGCTCTAATACCACTTGTAGGATCGAAAGTATGTCTAGAGGGGGGTGATTAGACTACTTGACCCAAAAAATCTATCATTTTCCCAATTTTAGTTGTTGGCAGATTTTAGCAATTAGCACAAGTCAAGCAACCAGCCTACACATGCAATTCTAAGAGTATAGCAGTGGAAAGTAACACATTGCATATGAAGGTAAAGGGGAGGGTTTGGAATATTCAAACGCAATGGAGACACGGAGATTTTTGGCGTGGTTCCGATAGGTGGTGCTATCCACTAAGGGCTCCACCCATGAAGGGTCCACGAAGAAGCAACCTTGTCTATCCCACCACTGCCATCGCCCACGAAGGACTTGCCTCACTCAGGTAGATCTTCATGAAGTAGGCGATTTCCTTGCCCTTACAAACTTCTTGGTTCAACTCGACATCACAACGGAGGCTCCCAAGCGACACCTAACCAATCTAGGAGGCACCACTCTCCAAAAGGTAATAGATGATGTGTAGATGATTAACTCCTTGCTCTTGTGCTTCAAATGATAGTCTCCCCAACACTCAACTCTCTCTCACACAGATTTGGCTATGGTGGAAGAGGGATTTGAGTGGAAAGCTGATGGAAATATGCCCTAGAGGCAATAATAAAATGGTTATTATTATATTTCCTTATTAATGATAAAGGTTTATTATTCATGCTAGAATTGTATTGACCAGAAACTTAAATACATGTGTGTATACATAAACAAATACCGTGTCCCCGGTGAGCCTCTACTAGACTAGCTCGTTGACCAATGATGGTTAAGGTTTCCTAACCATAGACATGAGTTGTCATTTGATAACGGGATCAAATCATTAGGAGAATGATGTGATGGACAAGACCCATCCGTTAGCTTAGCATATTGATCTTTCAGTTTATTGCTATAGCTTTCTTCATGTCAAATACATATTCCTCCGACTATGAGATTATGCAACTCCCAGATACCGGAGGAATACCTTGTGTGCTATCAAACGTCACAACGTAACCGTGTGATCATAAAGATGCTCTACAGGTATCTCTGAAGGTGTTTGTTGAGTTGGCATAGATCAAGATTAGGATTTGCCACTCCGAGTCTCGGAGAGGTATCTTTGGGCCCTCTTGATAATACACATCATAAGCTTGCAAGCAAATGACTAAGGAGTTGATCACGAGGTGATGTATTACGAAATGAGTAAAGAGACTTGCCGGTAACGAGATTGAACTAGGTATGAAGATACCGACGATCGAATCTTGGGCAAGTAACATACCGATGGACAAAGGGAATTATGTATGTTGTCATAACGGTTCGACCGATAAAGATCTTCGTAGAATATGGAGGAGCCAATATGGGCATCCAGGTTCTACTATTGGTTATTGACTGGAGAGGTGTCTCAGTCATGTTTACATAGTTCTCGAACCCGTAGGGTCCGCACGCTTAACGTTCGATGTCGATTTGGTAATATATGAGTTATGTGTTTTGGTGACTGAATGTTGTTTGGAGTCCCGGATGAGATCACGGACATGACGAGGAGCTCCAAAATGGTCCGGAGGTAAAGATTGATATATAGGACGATGCTATTTGTCTCCGGAATGGTTTCGGAATGCACCGGAAAGTTATCAGAATGCCGGAAGGGGTTCCAGAGGCACAACGGCTTGTAGAGGGAACACACCAGCCCACATGGGCTGGTGCGCCCCCCTAAGGCAGCCACACCCAATTAGATGGAAGGGGGAGGCGCCACCTCCTCCTACCATGTCTCCGGAAGGGAGAAAGGAAAGAGAAGGGGCGCCTCCCCCCTTTCCTTCTCCCTTGCGCATTATATGGAAGGGGGGTGCACCACTAGGAAAAACCACCCTAGGGTGGCCGCCGGCCCTATTGGAGGCGCCCTAGGGCTGCCTCCTCCCTCCCACACCTATATATATGTAGGGAGGGGTGCCACACAACACACAACTTATTCCACGTCGTGTGTCGGCACCCCTCCGCCTCTAGTTTACTCCTCCACTCTAGATCGTCGCAGTGCTTAGGCGAAGCCCTACAGGATTGCTTCACCACCACCGTCACCACACCGTTGTGTTGACGGAACTCATTACCACCTCGCTACGCTTGCTGGATCAAGACGGCGAGGACGACACCGAGCTAAACGTGTGCAGAACACGGAGGTGTCGTGCGTTCGGTACTTAATCGGGCGGATCGTGAAGGTGTACGACTACATCAACCACGTTGAATAAATGCTTCCGCTTACGGTCTACGAGGGTACGCAGACACACTCTTCTCCTCGTTGCTATGCATCTCCATGGATAGATCATTGCATGAGCGTAGAATTCTTTTTGTTTTCCATGCAACGTTTCCCAACAAAGCAACTTGGGGAAGGCTAGAAATCAAGATTCAGAAGGTTGAAATGGAATATCTTGATCTCAACACATGAGTAGGTGGCTCTATCTCAGAAAATGTATGGCAGAAGTGTAGGCACGTTCTAATGGCTCTCTCACAAATGGAGAAGGGGGTGGAGGGGTATATATAACCTCCACACAAAATCCAACCGTTACACAGTTTTGACCCATCTCGATGACACCGATCAGAAAACTCGGTGAGACCAATTTGTTAAAAAATATGAACGTTAGGAATCTTGGTGGGACCGACTGGAACAACTCGGTGGGACCGATGTGCTAGGGCTTAGGGCAAACATCATCTAGGTGGCACCGATTGCATCAACTCGGTGAGACCAAAGTGAAGCAATAAGCAACAGAGAATCTGTCAAGTCAACTCGGTGAGACTGATTGCATGAACTCAGTGAGACCGAAGCGAATGCAATAGATCACAAAGTGCTGACAAGTCCATCTTAGTGAGACCGAGATCCTATCGGTGAGACCGAATTGTTAGGGTTTCTGGCAGTGGCTATGTCAAGTAAACTCTGTGGCTCCGGGTAGGAAGAATTGGTGGGGCCGAGTTTGGATTTAGGTTTTGGACATATTTGGATGGAGAAAGTGGTTGAGGGTTTTGGAGCAATATCACTAAGCACTTGAGAAAGTAGACCATTAAGCAACACTGAAAGTGCTAGTCATCGACTAGAGAGGGGTGAATAGGCGATTTTTAAGAAAGTCTTCAAAACCTGGAAGTTTCGAAGACAAACAATAGGAGTAAACCTATTACCACGCAGCGGAAGGTAGACTACACTAGGCAACCTTAGTCAAGTAACCAAAGAAGTGAAAGCACAATGACTAATAGCAGCTAGGCAGTAAGGATCGGGTAGGAAGATAATGTGAAGCCAATCAGATCAAGCAGTCACTCAGTGAAGACAAAAGATAATGCAATCATACAATGACTTCACAAGGACCAACAGTAAGTAAAGGGAAGGGAAGGATGAAACCAGTGACTCGTTGAAGACAATGATTTGTTGGACCAGTTCCAGTTGCTGTGACAACTGTACGTATGGTTAGGGCGGCTAGGTATTTAAACCTGAGGACACACGGTCCCAGACACCCAGTCCTGAACACGCAGCTCAGAACCCTTAGTCCTCACCGTATTCCCCTTGAGCTAAGGTCACGCAGACCTCACCCAATCACTCTGGTAAGTCTTCAAGGTAGACTCCCAAACCTTCACAGACTTCGCTCACCGGCGATCCACAATGACTCATGGATGCTCAGAACGCGACGCCTAACCGGCTGGAGGATTCACAGTCCTCAAGTGTAATAAGTCTTCAGATCACATAGACAGGACGACTTAAGTGATGCCTAACACTCTTTGGCTCTAGGTGGTTAGGACTTTATCCTCGTAAGGAATTCTCTCTCAAAGGCTTCGAGGTGGGTTGCTCTCAAACGACAACAGCCGTACTTTAACTCTGAGCAGCCAACCCTTTATGGTTGTAGGGGGTGGTCTATTTATAGCCACTAGGCAACTCGACCTGATTTGTCCGAAATGACCATGGGTCACTAAGGAACTGACACGTGTTCCAACGGTCAGATTTCAAACACATAAGGCAACTTTACTTGGGCTACAAGCAAAGCTGACTTGTCCAACTCTGAACAAGATTTGCTCTCATAGTCTTCACTCGAAGACATAGGATTTTGGTTAAGCATCACTTCAGTCATTCTGACTGGTTTTCTTGGACCCCACTTAACAGTAGGGTGGTTCCTATGACTCAACAAAGAAGAAAAAGAACTACGAAAGATCTAAGTCTTCACGCTCCATAGTCTTCATGCGATGTCTTCTCTTGTGATAGTCTTCGAGGTGAATGTCTTCACTTACCACCTTTGACTTCAATGTCTTCATACATTTTTAGGGGTCATCTCTGGTAGGAAAACCGAATCAATGAGGGACTTCTACCTGTGTTATCCTGCAATTCTCACATACACATTAGTCCCTCAACTAGGTTTGTCGTCAATACTCCAAAACCAACTAGGGGTGGCACTAGATGCACTTACAATCTCCCCCTTTTTGGTGATTGATGACAAACTAGTTGAAGTTTTCAACGGGGAATATAATATGTGAAATTGTAAAGGATAAGGAATTGTCTTCATAAGTTGCAAGGGCTCCCCCTGAAGATGTGCATATAAGTAATTTGCTTTTGGAATGCAAATGCACATGGCAGGTTGTACTTGTGGAGATCCTCTTCAACTTATGATGACAATTCATCATGCATGAAAGTATGTGAAGATAATGACATGCATAATGAAAAATGGATGTCTGCAAAATGATCTAAGTGCGGAATTTATCGTCGCACATGCGGGAATTTATCATCGCATCACAAAATAGCAAATAAGTAGCAGACGACCATCGAGTTTAAGTGTTACAACTCAAAGAACCAAATGTATCAAAACGAGAGTTGTAAACACTAGGCAAAACATAAAGTAACCGCCCATATGGACCCGCTTGAAGACTATCAAACTCATATGCTTCTCCCCCTTTTGTCAGTGAGGACCAAAAAGGTTTGAAGACATAGAGCATCTACTCGTTCCCATGAAGAGTAGGTGAAGCAGCAGGGTCGTCGGTGGTGTTCGGCGGTGCAGAAGAACTTGGAGCAGTGTCGAGGCGTGCAGAAGTAGGGGGCGGTGAAGTGGCATCATCTTCGTCCTCGATCACTCTGGAATTCACAGTTGCCGTAGAGGAAGAGAACTTAGAGTCTTCAAGAGATGGAGTTCGTCGCAGCACAGTCCTTCGGGGAGGTGTGGAGTCAAACTTGAAACGTTTAGAGAAGCCATCCTCTTGAAGATCATCCTCAGAACACATAAGTGTCAGCCCTTTCCATGTACGCCGACAGGTTTCATGGGCAACAAAGGCATTCTTGGTGGCAAGATTGCGAATGCGGTTGACATCCACCAAGAGGCTGTGCATTTGGCGCTTCAGCCAGTCATGATGCCTATCATGTTTCTGATGAAGAGCAACCAGAAGCTCTCGGTCATTGAGAACACGAGATCGCTTCTTGGGTCGTTGGGCAATAGTGCTTTCAGTGGCTTCAGTAAGGGCACGATGAGGTGCACGTGTAGTACCAGCCAGAGGATAAACACGAGTGACGGGTTCAACTCCTTCAATGTTTTGAGTGAAACTTTGATGCTCCGCATTCTGAAGACTAAGAGGTTCCTTGGCAGGCTCTGGATAAATGGCTTCAACGAACATATCCACATCAGGCAGAAAGATCCGATGATTGCGAGCAGATGGCTGATATGAGATAGCTGAGTGGAGTTTGATCAGCCGCATTATGCATGGAGCGTAGAACTTCAAGCCAAAAAGATCAGATCCTGATGCAGCAAGTTGGCGTATGAAGAAGTCTTGTGCGTTGAAGCATTTGCCATGAAGAATATAGAAGACCAAAGTCTTCATTGCACCTTCCAACTTTGCATGTGGAGAATGTCCTTTGATGGGCCAGAGAGTTCGCCTTATAATGTGATAGATAGTCCTGGGCAGATACTCAAGGTCTTCAACAAAGAACTCCTTAGGCTATGCAGCGTCTTGTGGCAAAGGCTTCATCATACTGAGCATCTGACTCATGTTCGGTTCAGGCTTCTGAAAGATGCTCTCCATATCTTCACTATGAAGCTGACAGCCAGGTTCATAGAGATCTCCAGGAGTGGGCAGACCAGTGAGCTCAATGATATCAAAGGCTTTGGCTTCATGATGAACATTTCCTGTCATCCACTCAAGGACCCAAGTCTTCGGATCTCTGTTGTAACCACGTATGTGAAGTGTGGCATAAAATTGGAGCAGCAACTCTTCGTTCCAGTGCTCTTGGTCGGTGACGAAAGGCAACAATCCAACCTCTTTGAAGCAATCCAGAGCTTCTTCCAAACAGGGCAGACCAGCTATTGCTTCGGTGTCAAGACGCATATGTGGGAAGATGCGACCTTGATTGTACAGAATGCATGAGTAATAGCTTCACTGCGGATAGCTCCAGAACCGATCAGAAGATATTTGTTCCCTTGAGTAGGGGTTCTTGGAGCTATTGAAGAAGGTGTTGTCTGCTTTGAAGCCGTTGACATTGAAGGATCCATGTGCTGATGCAGGACTTGGAAACCTGGGCAACCTTGGCATTGGCTTCTGTACCTGAGGCCTATGCTCAATATGATAGTCAAACTGAGGACCAACAGCAGGCACAGGAACAGAAGCAGTAGCATCATTGGCTTCGCTGACTTCTGGTTCTTGGGTTGGTGTAGGCTCCACATTTGCTTCAGCCATGACAGTGTCAGTGGCTTCATTGGTGTTGGTGGTGGCAGCCTCAAGATTTTCTACCTCCACTTGATGAGCTGGAGGGTCGGGCACAGACACGTTCTCCTCGAGAACGGCTTCTTCAGTAGTTGGGGGAGTAGGGACACGTTCTTCTTCTTGGGTGTCATCGGCTGATGCAGCCGGAATGTCTTCAGTAGTTTTAGCCTCAGACTCGGAGACTTGAGACCTTAGTCCTTTGCGAAGCCTGCGTAACACAGGCGACGTCTTTGGAGATGGAGTTGGCTGGGCCTCAAAGTCATCTTCTTCTTCTTGCCGGGGTGGTGTGACTTGTTGTTGTGGGTGATCAGCCCATGATACATCCTGAGCAATTAGCGTTAGAGGATGACCAATGCTGATGAGTTCGTTGTGCGTAAGCACAGGCGGTGATACCTGTTGGTGCTCGATTTGAGAAAGAACTACATCATCTTCAACATGGTCATGGTGACCGATGTCTTCAGCAGCGGTGGGATCAGCTGCTGGAATGTCTTTAGCTTCATGAGCCTCTGTGAAAGCAGGCTCATGGACAGTTAGTTGGCGCTCTTGATGTTCAGCAGCAGGGCAAATCATGGAGATAGGTTCAACAATTAAGGGCTCTATGGGAGCATCCCGTTCCTTCTTGGTCTTCCGCTTCTTCTTGGAGGGAGCAGCAACAGAGGCTTCAAGATGTTTCCGCTTTCTGGCTTCAGCCTCGGCAGTCCTCGTCTTCTTCAGTTCTGAAGCGGTAGACCTGGCTTTTGGGTTCGAGCCAGTCATGCTGGTTGGGAAGACAATGGGTTGTGCTTCCTGTCATGGTGCGTCGGGTTCGGCCACAGCGGGCTTCTTCTTCTGCTACTTTGCAGCCATCCTGGGGTCGATGCCAGGACGTCCAAGGGCCTTGCGCTTCTTAGCCTCATTGTAGGCTTGCACACACTTGTCAGTCAGGCTCTTCATGCGCTCACGAGAACCTTGAGCTTCTTCACGCTTCTTGAGAAAGGCTTCTTTGAGCTCGTGCAGCATGATCTTGAAGTTCTTGGCCTCCTGCACGCTGAGCTTGGCCATATGCTTCTTGAACTGAGCTTTCTCAAAGTCAATCTTCTGCTTTAGTTCAACGATGCGCTGGGCTGTAGCTAACTCTGAAGCAATGGCGCCATGGAAGGCGACACTGAGGCCAATGGGAGGTTGCAGATCTTCAAAGATGAGGTTGGGCGTGTCAAACCACTCATCGATGAAGTTGTGGATGATTGCCACGTCAAAGAGAGGCAAATTGTTGAAGATTTCTGCTTCTTCTTTGCTCTTGATCAGTTGCTTAAGAGCGTCATCTGCAAGATCTTCATCACTGGATAGATCAATGGTATCGTTGCGCAGAATAGCAGCAACAGTCAGTTCTTGGCTGGTGTGTGGCAGAGGCATCTTGACTCTCGGGGGCTTGGAGATGCGTGACAGATCTTCAGACTGCACACTGTCTTCCGGAGGTGCAGTAGCCAGTGGCTTCGCCCGTGAGATTTTTGGTGCTGAGGCAGGCTTTGAAGCTTTAGGCAGCTTTGGCTTCTGCGGCTTTGGAGTAGGAGCTGGGGCTTCATCAGTGTCAGCATCATCATCAGAATGATCCACTTTGGCACCTTGAACAGAGATGTGAGTGATGAGGCCATCCAGGTTGTAGAACGGACCGACGGCATTGGGTTCGGCATCACGGGTGCCATCTGCACGGGGAGCAGAGGGACCAGGGTTGAAGTCTAGTCCCAATGACTTCTTGTTCTACTTTGCCGAATTCTGGGCAAACTAGAAGTTGCGCTTGAACAGATTGTCGTCACGACACCATAGCAGTGACGATGGGTCAGCATCCGCGGGCTGTGGTCCACGGACCATGCAGGGATAGAAGCCTTGTTCAATGGCTTCATCTCTGGACCTAGGTTGAAGATTTTTGTATAGGATGTCTCCCCATGGTCGCTTGATGGCATTCTTCTCGGCATATTCCTTTGTCACAAACCTGTACTTGAACCACTGTTCTGCCCAATATCGTCGAATCCATTGGATTCGTGTCTTGCGCTGATTGTAATCCTCTTCAGGATCTGTCTTGTACAGTTCTGAGAGGTCATCGGGCAGATCTCTTGATGTTTCACCTCGACGCTTTCTGCCACCCTTCCTTGCTGATTTCTCTATAGCCATGAACTTTAAACTGAATGGCTTCAATACGTTCAAAGGCTTCAAAGGCTTTCGCTTGCTGGACAAACAGGATCTATCTTCAGGAGAATTTATATGATGCTGTAAGAATTCTGCAAATGAATGCAGACTATGAGAACCAAGGGATTCTCCCACGAACATGTACCTGTGACAGCATTAAGGTGCGAGGGAAGGGGAAGAGGTCATATGCATTCTTAGAAGATTTTGAAGATAAATCAGTTTAGAAGACATTGACCTCATCGTGCGAAGACATTCACTCATAGATAAGGAGTTGGTTCCAGATTTGTACGAATCCACAGATCAGTACAAGTGAGGAATCTAACTACTTTGTGAAGCATAAGTGAACATACTAGGCATAATATGAGATGCAGTATGAAGTGGATCCAACTTGTGTGAACAGAAACTGCTTGTGGTAGAAAGTGACGAATCTATAGGATCAAAGGGGCCGTAAAAAGGAAGTTTTATTTACCACACAAGGAACTGCTAGACGGAGTGGAAGAGGAGGCCGAGCAGTTCGATCGTCCGTGCCCTAACTTGGTGACGGAGGACACCTACGGCGACGGCGGAGAAGACGATGTCCGCGGGTGGCGTGAAGACGGCGTCGGAGAGGTCGCGGCAGCTAAGCGCTTCATCACCGGCGTCGTCGAGGTCTAGCGGTAGCGCTAGGGTTCGTGTGAGAGTGGAAGAAAGGATAATGACTATGGTAAGGCGTGTATTTATAGGGACAGGGATGGCACAGCGTTATTACACAGGTGCCTCTGGCGATTCACATTTGAAGAACACGTGGCCATCATGCAACATATCGGAGGTTGTTCCACGTTCCCACGCACGCCTGGATTGTCGGGTGGTCGTTGCCACTTCTCCGGGTTTTAGGTGAAGGAATTAGCATTGAAAACGGACTTAATGTTTGTCTCTGTATCTTCTGCTGACAAGGACGCAGAGAAGACATTCGACAGTTTCAATAGAATGCATATGATTTGGAGAGATAGAGTTTGAGATAGAAAGCATAGAGAGGTTAGGGTCCGATCACATTCACTTAGTTCAAAAGATTCAACAAGAAGACATAGCTATAAGTGAATGTTGTAGAGGACAGAACACTAGTATATATATATATATGATCAACATAATGAAGATAATCATGAAGACATGTTGAGATTGAAGCCAAACCAAATGTGAAGACACAGCAAATGTAACACCATGGGTAAAACACTTCAAACAGACGAATTTTGTGGTGGCATTACCCACCGTATAGGAAGTATTAGACCCAGACACGGCGCACAATTATCGTGGCGCTCCGAAGTCAAATTCCAAATTAATGTATTCACACTTAGAATGTATGTCTTCATTGATTGAAGATATACTTTACTTCGTGTGTTGCACATCTAAGTCGTCACTATGTGTAAGTGTTAGGATGTGTGCCTGATCACAGGACATTTGAGGATTCCAAGATATTTAGCTCACACCGTAACTTGCAAAATCTCTTCTCATCCAAGGGCTTGGTGAAGATATCTGCCAATTGCTCTTCAGTGTTGACGTGTATGATATCAATATCTTCCTTCACAACATGATCTCTGAGAAAGTGATGACGAATTTCAATGTGCTTTGTCTTCGAGTGCTGAACTAGGTTGTTGGCAATCTTGATGGCGCTTTCGTTGTCGCAGTAGAGTGGCACTTGCTTCAGATGAATGCCATAGTCTTTGAGTGTTTGCTTCATCCATAGAAGCTGAGCGCAGCAAGATCCAGCAGCAATGTATTCAGATTCAGCAGTGGAGAGAGATACACAGTTCTGCTTCTTTGAAGACCAACATACAAGTGATCGTCCTAGAAAATGACATGTGCCTGATGTAGACTTGCGATCCACCTTGTCACCAGCATAATCAGCATCCGAGAATCCAACCAGATCAAACTCTAAGCCCTTTGGATACCATAATCCTAGAGTTGGGGTGTAAGCCAAATATCGAAGAATTCGCTTCACAGCTAGGTGATGCGATTCCTTTGGTGCCGCTTGGAATCGAGCACACATGCAAACACTAAGCATAATATCTGGCCTAGATGCACATAGATAAAGTAAAGAACCAATCATGGAGCGGTATACCTTTTGATCAAACTCTTTACCATTGTCGTCGGGACCCAGATGATGTTTGGCTGGCATTGGCGTCGTGAAGCCTTTGCAGTCTTGCATACCAAACTTCTTCAGGCAATCTTTGAGATACTTCTCTTGAGATATAAAGATGCCGTTGCGTTGCTGACGTATTTGAAGACCAAGGAAGAACTTCAGCTCACCCATCATGGACATCTGATATTGCTCTTGCATCATATACCCAAACTCTTCACTGTATTTCTGATTGGTGCAGCCGAAGATAATGTCATCCACATATATTTGGCACACAAACAGTTCACCATCATATGTCTTCGTGAAGAGAGTGGGGTCGAGGGAACCAGATTTGAAGCCTTTGCTCTTCAGGAAGTCTTTGAGTGTGTCATACCAAGCCCAACGAGCTTGTTTGAGGCCATACAATGCCTTGTTGAGCTTGTATACCATGTCAGGATGTTTTGAATCTTCAAAGCCAGGCGGTTGTGCAACATACACTTCTTCTTCAATCTTGCCATTGAGAAAAGCGCTCTTCACATCCATTTGATATAGAAGTATGTTATGATGATTTGCATAGGCCGGTAGTATGCGTATGGCTTCAAGTCGAGCCACGGGAGCAAATGTTTCATCGAAGTCAATCCCTTCAACTTGAGCGTATCCTTGAGCAACGAGATGAGCTTTGTTTCTGACAACTTGACCATGCTCATCTTGCTTGTTGCGATATATCCATTTGGTGCCTATTATATTGTGCTTTCGAGGATCAGGACGCTTAACTAGTTCCCATACATTATTCAGCTCAAACTGTTGAAGCTCTTCTTGCATAGCTTGAATCCATTCAGGTTCCATGAAGGCTTCTTCTACTTTCTTGGGTTCTGTTATTGAGACGAATGCGAAGTGCCCACAGAAATTTGCTAGCTGTGTTGCCCTTGAACGAGTGAGTGGACCTGGTGCATTGATGCTATCGATAATTCTCTCAATCTGCACTTCATTTGCAACACGAGGATGTACAGGACGAAGATTTTGCTCTTGCTGATCATTGTCATTGTTAGAGGGATTGTCTTCAGGCTGAGCATTGTATTCAGGTTGATCAGGTGCAGAGATGATAAGTTCCTCTTTAGGTTGAGCTTCAGAAGGTATGATTTCTCCAGTTCCCATGAGTTTGATTGATTCACTGGATGGAACTTCATCTAGCACATTTGGCAGGTGCTCTCTTTGTGAGCCGTTAGTTTCATCGAACCGCACATCCACTATTTCAACCACTTTGTAATGAAAGAGATTTAAGACTCTGTAGGAGTGTGAATCCTTTCCATATCCAAGCATAAAACCCTCATGTGCTTTTGGTGCAAATTTTGAAGTATGATGTGGATCCTTGATCCAGCACTTGGCGCCAAATACTCTGAAGTAACTAACATTTGGCTTCTTGCCAGTAAGGAGCTCATAGGATGTCTTGTTCAGAAGCTTGTGAAGATAAACACGGTTGATTGTATGGCATGCAGTATCAATGGCTTCAGGCCAGAATTTTCTTGGAGTCTTGTATTCATCAAGCATCGTTCGGGCCATCTCAATAAGTGTTCTGTTCTTGCGTTCGACGACGCCATTCTGCTATGGCGTGTATGGAGCTGAGAATTCATGTGTGATGCCCAAAGTATCAAGATATGTATCCAGGCCAGTGTTCTTGAATTCAGTGCCATTGTCACTTCTAATGTGTTTTATCTTGGCGCCATAGTTGTTCATTGCTCGACTGACGAAGCGTCTGAAGACATCCTGCACTTCAGTCTTGTAGAGGATTATATGCACCCAAGTATATCTAGAATAATCATCAACAATGACAAAGCCATAGAGACAAGCAGTAGTAGTAAAAGTTGAGTAATGAGTAGGACCGAAAAGATCCATGTGGAGCCGTTTGAAGGGTCGAGTCGTTGTCATGATTGTCTTCGAGGGATGCTTGGCCCTCGTCATCTTTCCTGCTTCACAGGCACCGCATAGGTGATCTTTCTTGAACTTGACGCCTTCGATGCCTATGACATGCTTCTTCTTTGCAAGGGTGTGCAGGTTCCTCATGCCAGCATGCCCTAGCCTCCGATGCCAGAGCCAGCATTCTGAGGCTTTTGCTAGAAGACATACGTCTAGCTGTGGTCCTGCTGAGAAATCTACCACGTACAAATCATCTTTCCGATACCCTTCAAACACTAGAGACTTGTCAGATTCCATTAGAACAAGGCAGTGATATTTTCCAAACATCACAATCATGTTTAAATCGCAAAGCATTGAGACAGACATTAAGTTGAAACCAAGGGATTCAACAAGCATGACTTTATCCATGTGTTGATCCTTTGAGATTGCAACTCTACCTAGACCCAATACCTTACTTTTACCAGTGTCAGCAAATGTGATGTGACTTTTGTCGGATGGACATAAGGTTGAGTCCATAAGAAGGCTTCGCTTGCCAGTCATGTGATTGGTACACCCACTATCAATAATCCATTCTGAAGCTGCTGGTGTCATACCCTACAGTGCAGTTAGGGGGATAGGCTTCATGAAGAGAATTGTGAAGCAAAAACATTTGACGAACCAGTGGATTATGAAAGCTTAGATCGAGATTTGGACTGATAGGGCGAGTAGCAAGCGATTCAGGAACAAAGTACATAATAAGACCATTTGGGCATTTGATCTTGCGCCCTACAAGATGTTTAAGGTCCCCAGCAATAGCGTCAGACGATTTTGGTTTTCTGCTGGAGACCTTTCCCTGCAAAAGAGAGTTAAGCTTTCTTAGCCACCCACATCTTCAAGGGTGGCTTTGAAGCAATGAGTCTAAGTGCAGCATCTAAGACCTTTGGCTTTGGAGCCCTAGCAAAAAGTCTAGCAGGTGGACAATAGTACTCATATGAATGAGCAGAATAGTTCTTGGTCTTTTGAACATGGCGGTTTGATGAACCACGCTCATATTCATAGGCTTGAGTATGGCTTCCCTGCAAAACATTTGCGTTAGTGCAACTCCAGTGAGTCCTCTGTCTGTATGAAGCCTTTGGACCGTATGAAGCCTGTGGTCTGGGGTTTGTCTTCTTCACCTGTGGTGTCATGATGACATTCACAGGAAGATTCTCCAAACACCTTTTCGGCACCCAGATCTTCTTCATAGGTGGTCCATTCCTGCAGTTAGTACCAATATACCTGGCAAACACTTCACCATTCTGATTCTTAAACAGTTTGTAGTTTGCATCAAAGGATTCATCAATAACAATGGGATTAGCACAAGTGAAGCCAGATAGGATGGATGGATCTGCTGAAGGTTCCTTTGCAGCAACCCATGTGGTTTTGGGGTACTGCTCAGGTTTCCAGTAAGAGCCATCGGCATTCATCTTCCTTTCGAACCCAACACCCTCTTTCCTAGGGTTTCGGTTCAGGATCTGCCTTTTGAGGACATCACATAGTGTCTGATGCCCTTTGAGACTTTTGTACATCCCTGTTTCAAGCAGTGTCTTCAACCTAGCATTCTCATCAGCAATAGCAGTGGTATCCTCAGCAGAGGGGTTAGTTATCACATCAACAGGTGAAGATATTGCAATAGTAGCAGCAGTAGAACATTCAGCAACAGAAGTAGCGTTATCACGCTCAATGCATTTAAGACATGGTGGTTCAAATCCTTCCTGAGCTGAACTGATCTGCTTGGCGCGAAGTGACTCGAGCCACTCTCAATTTCTCAAGATCTTGCTTCCTTTGAAGATAATCATAGGAAAGCCTTTCATGAGTTGTTGAGAGCGTTTCATGACGACTTTCAAGTTCCTCATACTTAACGTGAAGATTTTGTATGTCTTAAATTAAGGACTGAGATCGAGTCATTTCAGCGTCTAACAGATCATCGCTTTTGTCTAACAGTTTTTGAATGTGTTCCACAGCTTTCTGCTGTTTAGTTGCAATTTTAGCAAGTGTTTTGTAGCTAGGTTTGGAATCACAATCAGATTCATCGTCACTAGATGTTTGATAGTGAGTAGTGCGTGTGTTTACCTTGGCACTGTGTGCCATGAAGCAATAGGAAGGAGCGGAGTAGTCCTTGTCATTTGCATCGGTGTCGGTGATGAAGTCATTGTCTTCAGTGTTGAAGATGGACTTGGCAACGTATGCTGTAGCCAGACTCGCAACGCCAGAATCGGACTCCTCCTCAGACTCCACCTCCGCCTCCTCAGAAGCAGACTCCTCCTCAGAATCCATTTCCTTGCCAACAAACGCATGCAGGGTTGTGAGAATCGCGATTCTGTTATACGATTCTACGACTTTACGATCCAAACTAACCCCTCTGATTCTACGACTTTAGTTCATAGAATCTACGTTTCTACGATCCTGATAGTGAAGATCCTACAATTTGCGATCCTACCACCGGAGCTCCGATCCGATTCAAAATCGCGATTCTGACAACCTTGAATGCACGAGCCTTGCCAGATGATCTCTTCTTGTGTGATGAAGACTTTGAGGAAGACTTGGAAGAAGACTTTGAGTATTTATTCTTCTTCTTGTCGTCGGAGTCATACTCCTTGCTCTTCTTCTTGTTGTTGTTCTCATTGTCCCACTGTGGACACTCAGAGATGTAGTGGCCAGGTTTCTTGCACTTGTGACATGTTCTCTTCTTGTAGTCATGAGCAGAAGCTTCATCATTCCTTGAGCTTGATCGTGAAGACTTTCTGAACCCTTTCTTCTTGGTGAATTTTTGGAACTTCTTCACAAGCATAGCAAGCTCCTTTCCAATGTCTTCAGGATCATCAGAACTGCTGTCAGATTCTTCTTCGGATGAGGAGACAGCTTTTGCCTTCAAGGCACGAGTTCACCCATAGCTGGGACTGTAGATGTCTCTTTTCTCATAAAGCTGAAACTCATGTGTGTTGAGCCTCTCAAGTATGTCAGACGGATCGAGTGTCTTGAAATCAGGGCGTTCTTGAATCATCAGGGCTAGGGTGTCAAACGAACTGTCAAGTGATCTCAGGAGTGTCTTGACGACTTCATGCTTGGTGATCTCAGTGGCGCCGAGGGCTTGAAGCTCATTTGTGATGTGAGTGAGTCGATCAAACGTGAGCTGGACATTCTCATTGTCATTTCTCTTGAAGCAGTTGAAGAGGTTGTGGAGGACACTGATTCTCCGATCTCTCTGGGTGGATACGCCTTCGTTGACCTTGGAGAGCCAGTCCCAGACTAGCTTGGAAGTCTCCAACGCACTCACTCGGCCATACTGTCCTTTGGTCAGATGACCACAGATGATATTCTTGGCAGTAGAGTCCAGTTGAACGAACTTCTTGACATCAGCAGCAGTGACACCTTCTCCAGCCTTGGGAACGCCGTTCTTAACGACATACCATAGGTCGACATCAATGGCTTCAATATGCATGCGCATCTTATTCTTCCAGTAGGGATATTCAGTTCCATCAAAGACGAGGCACGCAACGGAGACTTTAATTATCTCTGCAGTCGACATAGCTAAAACTCCAGATGGTTAAATCGAATCACACAGAACAAGGGAGTACCTTGCTCTGATACTAATTGAAAGTGCTAGTGATCGACTAGGGGGGGGTGAATAGGCGATTTTTAAGAAAGTCTTCAAAACCTGGAAGTTTCGAAGACAAACAATAGGAGTAAACCTATTACCACGCAGCGGAAGGTAGACTACACTAGGCAACCTTAGTCAAGTAACCAAAGAAGTGAAAGCACAATGACTAATAGCAGCTAGGCAGTAAGGATCAGGTAGGAAGATAATGTGAAGCCAATCAGATCAAGTAGTCACTCAATGAAGACAAAAGATAATGCAATCATACAATGACTTCACAAGGACCAACAGTGAGTAAAGGGAAGGGAAGGATGAAACCAGTGACTCGTTAAAGACAATGATTTGTTGGACCAGTTCCAGTTGCTGTGACAACTGTACGTCTGGTTAGGGTGGCTAGGTATTTAAACCTGAGGACACACAGTCCTGGACACCCAGTCCTGAACACGCAGCTCAGAACCCTTAGTCCTCACCGTATTCCCCTTGAGCTAAGGTCACGCAGACCTCGCCCAATCACTCTGGTAAGTCTTCAAGGTAGACTCCCAAACCTTCACAGACTTCCTTCATCGGCGATCCACAATGACTCCTGGATGCTCAGAACGCGACGCCTAACCGGCTGGAGGATTCACAGTCCTCAAGTGTAATAAGTCTTCAGATCACACAGACAGGACGACTTAAGTGATGCCTAACACTCTTTGGCTCTGGGTGGTTAGGACTTTATCCTCGCAAGGAATTCTCTCTCAAAGGCTTCGAGGTGGGTTGCTCTCAAACGACAACAGCCGTACTTTAACTCTGAGCAGCCAACCCTTTATGGTTGTAGGGGGTGGGCTATTTATAGCCACTAGGCAACTCGATCTGATTTGTCCGAAATGACCCTGGGTCACTAAGGAACTGACACGTGTTCCAACGGTCAGATTTCAAACACACACGACAACTTTACTTGGGCTACAAGCAAAGCTGACTTGTCCAACTCTGAACAAGATTCGCTCTCATAGTCTTCACTCAAAGACATAGGATTTTGGTTAAGCATCACTTCAGTCATTCTGACTGGTTTTCTTGGACCCCACTTAACAGTAGGGTGGTTCCTATGACTCAACAAAGAAGAAAAAGAACTACGAAAGATCTAAGTCTTCGCGCTCCATACTCTTCATGCGATGTCTTCTCTTATCATAGTCTTCAAGGTGAATGTCTTCACTTACCACCTTTGACTTCAATGTCTTCATACATTTTTAGGGGTCATCTCTGGTAGGAAAATCGAATCAATGAGGGACTTCTACCTGTGTTATCCTGCAATTCTCACATACACATTAGTCCCTCAACTAGGTTTGTCGTCAATACTCCAAAACCAACTAGGGGTGGCACTAGATGCACTTACAAACACCTCATCCCCTTTTAATAGTATTGGCTTTTCTATGGACTCAATGTGATATTGGATCAGTAAAATAGAAATGAAGAGTCTTGAGCTTTTGCCAATCTTTGTCCTTATCATTTTGAGGGGTCCACATCTCTAGTCCATGCCATGCCAATCATTGAACATCCTGAAAGTTTTATCTTGAATGTATATTAGTTCAATGAGCTATATGTTGTTATGAATTACCAAAACCACCCGGGGATTAGTTGCACTTTTAGTCAGAGATGAGATACCAGTGCCGCGAGAGGAGTGGAGGGAAGTGGAGGTCAGTGGTGATGGTCGGCATGAGGCGAAGGGGAGGAAAGAGACGTGAGAAAAGCCATCCAAAAGGGAATATACTTGTTTGTTTTTAAGGGTGTGCACAACATGGCGCCTCTGTGCTAGGTCTAGATGAGGCAAACATCGGCTGGAGAGGAGAGGAGAGCATCTCGCAATGGAAATTTATAGTGGTGGGCTGGCAACTAGCTGCTATTGATTTGGATTCATGATGGCGAAGTAGGAGCACATATAGTAGGTAGAATTATGTATAGGTTTAGTTAGCAGTAATGTCGGTCCTGTCCATTCATTTTTCTTATCAAAGCAATCCATTTATTTAATGTTTGAAAACTCTGAAAGTTCATACAAAACCGCAAGATCATCCTCATACAAAAAAGATAATCATACAGTAATTCGTTTGCCAACATATTTCACTCCTCTAAGTTATAAACATTCAAGTATCTAATCATTGTCTTGATTTGTGAGATAATTCTCTTTCTGTAAAATACCCTCATCTTGCTCATTGTATATCATATTGACCATTTGAAGTAACATTGTGAAAACTCTCTTTGGTAATCGATTGTGTGTGACGATTGACTATGAAGTGTATGAGCCATTTTACTTTCCCAATCATGCTTCAAGGGGGCAATCATTTTACGACAAAAGGTGTTCTGTTTTCTATGTCATATGCTCTTTTGTATCATTTCAGGTTAGTTATAATAATTGTTAAAATCATGGAAAACTGTAGAAAGGCAAACATACTTTAGGAGTACCCCATGTAAACCTAGATGGAGCTTGCTGTTTTGATTTTTTTTAACTCTGCTCATGGACTTTTTTTAACAACTACAAAACCATATGGATATGACTAAACTCCTACTCACCTTTAACCTTGATGGAGTATCAAACCCATAGCGCCCTCTGCCGCCTTTTTCCAACGATGATCATGAGACTCCAATATCCCGCCCTCGGTGGTGATGAGCTTCTCAAGTTTTCTGATTCACTGTGGTCGTGTACACCTACAAACCAAAGCGGTGGCTAAGCGGATACACCTACAAACCAAAGCGGCGGCGGCGGCAGTAGCACCTCTGGCCGTTTGGGCTCTCAGTTCTTTGGCTTCGGATCCGACGACCGTGACTTCGTCTCTGAGATGTTTGGCAGCGATGACTTCCCTTTCGCGTGATTCTTTAAGGTTCGCCGCAATCTGGCAGCGGGGCTGCCAGAGCGGCTGCGGTGGCGCGCCATCGGCCCATCCTGGAGGTTGGAGAAGTGTGAGATCCCAAGAACATGGTTGCAATTTCTTTCTTTTCAGGGGTGTTTTGTACTGCTGGTCCGTGGTTAATAGATTTGAGTGTCTTTTCGCAAAAAAAAATACACCTACAAACCAAAGCGGGTGGCTAAGCCGATGCAACGGGAATATTCAATTCAATTCCACTACCGATGCAACCCTCATCGTCAAACACGCCTCCCTCATTTCCTTGCACATCCCGGACCCCCCTCCCAACCACACCCCCCTCCCCATGCGCGCGGTGACTTCACTTCTCTTCGCGCCACCCACGTGTCTTTCAGGCAAATGTTTTCTCATTTTAATTGTCAGCATACTTTCTACTGTTTGCAAAATTTACAGTTCAGAATCGTGCAACGAAGACTGAAAAGGGGTCGAAGGAGGATTAAGTCTGAAGTACTCACACACATAAACCTGCCCGGAGTACAACCAAAAACTCAAAAGCCCTCGGTAACCCCGCCGGAACCGCAAACCCTTCTTCCCCCGCCCCGCCCCCGCGCGCCGAAATTTCGATGGCGACGGCGGTGTCGGCGCCCGTCTCCACGGCGACGGTGCGGGTCTCCAATATCCCGCCCTCCGCCGTCGCTAAGGAGCTCCTAGCATTCTTCGATTCCGCTGTCGCCGGTGCCGGCGAAGCCTACGCCTGCGAGATCGCCGCCGCCCGACGCGGCTGGTTAAGTCGAGGCGATGGGAGCGTTCAGTTCGACTCCACCGCCACCGCAACCCTCGCCGCCGAACTCGCCTCCTCCGGTCGCCTACCGCGCTTCCTCGGCTCCCTCCTCTCCGTCTCCCCTGCCCCCGCGGATCTGCTCCCCCGCGCGCCCGACCTTTCTCTCCGCGTGGCCGACGCCCGCCTCCTTGTCGGCAACCGCGTCGCCGAGCGCGAATTCCAGGCGGCTGACTCTTGGGACAGCGTCCGCGTGGAGGTCATCCCGGCGAAGCGGCGGATAGACCTGTACCTGAATCACGATTCCCAGAGGTACAAGCTGGAGGTCTTCTTCGAGGACATCAGGAACTGCTACCAGTGCAACTTCCATGGGGCCGACGCCATCTTGCTTCAGGTGAGCTGCTCACGGTGTTTATTTTTTGAACGTTGAAGACTGTAGGAGTGTTAATCAAAAAAGTATTTACATAGTGTAAAGGGTGTGGTCAGGCTTTTGCCCCAATCACAGGGTACTAGCGTTCAGAGGGATAAGTGATTACAGGGGATTAAAGTAGTTTGGCTAGCCCTAGGCAATCTCTCTGGCAAATTCAGTAATGAACCCTAGCAGCTCAGATTTTGTCCTGTGTTACAACAACAAGAAATCTTCTCTGAATCTTGACAACCAGGACCTGTGGGAAGGCGTCACTCCTCTGAAGATCAGGCTATTCCTCTCCTTCCAGATCGACCATGCTGCTGTGGTGAACACTTCCATGAACATGGGTTTGGTCCAAGTTTGTTTAGCCGCTGCCATCCAGTCAAACCCATCTCCTTCTGTTGCCCAGGTCAACCCAACTGAAGTCCAGCACGTGTAGGAGAAACTGTAGGTATAGAACAAATGTTCCAGAGTTTCTTCTTGTTGGGTTTGGCAGAGCACACAGTAGTCCGTCCTGTCTGTCGTTGAGCGCACTACATAGTGTCTATGTTCTTGGTGTTTTAATCTGTCGGACAAGAGGAGTCACGCAAAAACCCTTAGCTTCATTGTACACCTCGACTTCCAAATCCACCCAAAAGCCTGATCAGCCTTGACATTTTCAAAGCAGAACTTGTAATATCTGGACGATGAACATTTGGGCCTCCATGTGTATGTCCAAACATCTCTCTGCTCTAAGTCTATCTGACACTCAGCGGCCGCCAGCTGCAAATCCTACGCTTCTTGTGTCGCCTGTTGAGACAGAGGCAGAAAGAAGACCGCTTCTGCACTTTGCGCGCTTAGGTTGACCATTTCTCGCCAAAGCCCATGTGTCTCATGACCTCAATCATAGCCGGGTGTTCTATAGTGTCGAAGGCCTTGGAAAAGTCCAGTTTCAGAATAAACGCCCGAGATCCAGAGGCTTGACATTGGTATATATACTCAAACGCCCATGCCAAACTGTCCTGTATCGTTCTCCCTTTCAAAAATCCGTATTGGTTCCTGTGAATGATTTTAGAATCCATTTCTGTAACCGACCAGCAAGCAGTTTGGTTATTAGCTTCAGACAACAGTTTAGCAGTGTGATGGGTCGAAAATCATTTGCTGTCTTGGGCGAGTGGATCTTTGGAATGAGAATGATGAACCCGTTGTTTATGATTTCAAGATTGAGTTCTCCTGCGTGGAAATCATGACAAAGCTGATAAAAGTCATGTTTGATTATATACTAGCATGATTTGGTAAATTGACCACTAAACCCATCCGGCCCTGGAGCTCTGTTGGCCGGCATGGTTCGAACCACCTCATCAATTTCCGCCTCAGTGAATGGGACATAAAGTTCTTCCAGTCCATCAATCTTGGTAATGATAGAGTCTAGGTCGAATTTCTGATTTGGAGGCGAAGATTCCCCCAATCTTTGTTTAAACGCATTGAGCAGTATCCCTTAGTTGCCTGCGTGGTTCTCAACTTCAGTGCCATCGGGTAATTTCAGCATGGCGATGGAGTTATTTCGGTATTGCTCCGTGGCCATCTGGTGGAAATTTTTCGTATTTTCCTCTCCAGAACGAATAACCCTGACAGTGCATCTTTTTCTCCAGTGTTGGTTCTGAAAGTTCAGAGGCTGCAGTAGGTGAGGTTTTAGAATTCGCCTGAAGTTCGATTCTGGGGTTGTGAGTGTTCTCAGGTTTTCAATTCCATCCAGCTTGTTAACGGCCCATTCAGTGTTTTGGATCAGCACTTTGAGACGTGAGAGGCCTTTACTCCACTTCTTAAGGGCATACCTTAGTCTTCTCATTTTCTGGCAAATCCTGGCTGCACTATTATGCGAATAACTTGGTTTGGACCAAGTATTCACCACATCAAAGAAGCCTCTGTGCTGCACCCAGTAAGATTCTAACCTGAAAATTTTGCTCGCGGGGATCGATGATTCTATACTGACCAAACAAGGTGTGTGGTTGGAGATTGGTTTGGCCATGGCAATAACCTTGGTATTAGGATATACTGAAGTCCAATTGTTAGACGTGAAGAACCAGTCGAGTTGGTCACCATGTTGCTGTGATACTTCTGTTTTTCCTTTGTACCTTATATATTAGTCAGACGTCGCGGTTATAGGGCAAGGTAGAAATTTGAAGAAGGAAGCTCTAGATGTACTTCCTCCTTCAATACTTGCGCGAGCTGAAAAATTGGCAAGTTCTTGAGTCAGTAAACTAGAGTGAACCATCACAGTGGTCTGGTTTGCAATTATGCGTTAGAGCCATAAAGTAAGATGGATAGTGGTGCTACTTTTATTTCCACTCCTATAAATATCTCAGTTGGTGGTTACTAATTGGAGTGAAATGAATATGAAGCTTATCTGATGAATACACATCACCGTTACTTTTCTAAATTTACTGATTGTCATACTTCTTAGACTATAAGTTGGTGAGGCGCAACACTCTTTTAATTCTTTCTATAATTCTGAAGTTGGTAAAATATATATTATCTTGACTAATGTTAATTTAATATTTGTTTCAGCTCATGTATGCACCAAGGATATACACAACAATTTCTGGGCCTGCAGTTTATTCAAGGTTCTCAGATGACCGCTTTCATGCATGCAAGGAGGATGCAAAATTTACCTGGGTCAGAGCACTAGATTTTACACCCAACCACTCTTTTGGGAAGTGTTCAACTCTTGCCCTCGTACTTGATGAAGGTGCACCGGTGTCATTTATTCTCAACAGCTTGCCTTTGTCAGGAGAATTAGGGGAATTGGTCATTTCTTCAATGGAATTTTTTGGCCCGTCGTCCAAAGTCGTTCCCCTTGTTGACTGCCCAAGTGGTTGTTCAGTGTCATATGAAGTTCTTTTTCGTCTCAATTCTCTTGTTCACATGGGGAAGATAATTGCCAAGGATGTTAATGCTGATCTGTTTAAAGCTCTTGAAGAAATACCAGTTTGTACTTCAAGGAGGATTTTTGAGAAAATGAGCAAGTTAGACTTTACATGCTATGAACCTTTGCAATTCATCCAGCAGGAGGCTCATAGCAGGAAGAGGAGACACGATGCTTTGCTTTCCAGTAAGACTGAAGGTGAAGGAAAGTTAATGATGTGTTACAGAATTCACATCACTCCATCCAAAATATACTGCTTGGGTCCTGAGGAAGAAGTTTCAAATTATGTGGTTAAGCATCACAAACAGTATGCTTCTGACTTTGCTAGAGTTACTTTTGTTGACGAAGACTGGAGTAAGCTTTTTCCAGATGCTATCTCAGCTAGAACTGGACGAGGGCTCTTTTCTCAACCCTTGAAAACTGGCCTATGTTATCGTATTTTATCCATCCTGAAAGAAGGATTTTCCATTGGTCCAAAGAAGTATGAATTCCTGGCCTTCTCAGCAAGTCAACTTCGTGGAAGTTCTGTTTGGATGTTTGCTTCTAATGATTCCCTGAAGGCCGAGGATATAAGAAGGTGGATGGGCAACTTTGAAGATATTCGTTCAGTATCTAAGTGTGCGGCTAGAATGGGCCAACTGTTCAGCTCCTCCAGACAAACACTTGAAATCCTACCACGGGATGTAGAAGAGATTCCAGATATCGAAGTCATAACTGATGGCAGTAAATACATATTTTCTGATGGTATCGGGAAGATCTCTGAGAGATTTGCTAAAGAAATGGCTTGCCGAATTGGATTAGACTATACCAACCCTCCTTCAGCTTTTCAAATAAGGTATGGTGGCTACAAAGGAGTTGTTGCTGTCGACCCTGATTCCTTTCGTAATCTTTCTCTGCGACCTAGTATGAAGAAATTCGAATCAAAGAGCAGAATGTTTAACATTACAAGTACCAGCAAATCCCAACCATGCTATATGAATCGTGAAGTTATCTCTCTCCTTTCAACTTTGGGGATAAGAGATGAGATATTTGAGTCGATGCAACAGAATGATATGCGTGAATTAGATGAAATGCTGACCAACAGAGAAGCTGCTCTCTCTGTTCTGGGAAAAATTGGTAGTGCAGAAACAAAGACAGCATCGAAAATTTTACTGCAAGGCTATGAACCAAGTTTAGAACCTTACCTGTTGATGATTCTTAAGGCCCATCAGGATAATAGGCTGACTGACATAAGAACTAGATGTAAGATTCATGTTCCAAAAGGCCGTGTTCTTATTGGTTGTTTGGATGAAACAGGTGAATTAGAATATGGTCAAGTGTACATCAGAATTACAAAGAACAGCAAAGAGCAGAAGGATAATTGTCAGCCATATTTTTCTGAAGATAATGGAAAAGAGAAAACAGCAGTTGTTGTTGGAAAAGTTGCAGTATCGAAAAATCCTTGTCTCCATCCTGGTGACATCAGAGTACTTGAAGCTGTCTATGACCATGGTTTGTACGCTAAGAACCTGGTTGATTGTGTTGTCTTCCCCCAAAGAGGAGAAAGGTAATGTCGTATGTTATACTGAAACTGAAAGACGATCATCTAGAGTTTATATTGCTCTGGCAATGCCTTCAGAGGAGCTCAAATCTCTATTGAAGTGTTTGTCAGCGTGTTCGTTTCCATGTTAGATTGATATCCCCTCATGTTACGTACTTACATCTCTACCTATTGATGGATGTTGCCAATGCTTGCTTTCTCTTTCAATTAATCTTTGATGTTTAATAGGCCTCGTTCATATAGACTTTAATCTTTGATGTTAATCAGGCCTCATCCAAATGAATGCTCCGGGGGTGATTTGGACGGTGACCTCTATTTTATCACTTGGGATGAGAAACTGATTCCAGAGAAGGTTGATTCACCTATGGACTACACTGCAGCAAGGCCACGCATAATGGATCATGTTGTTACACTTGAGGTATATTCCTCACTGTTTATTTATTTTAATTTCTCTTACTAGGTTGTTGCTGCTAATTTTTACCGAAGATTGTTTTATTTGACTAATATCAATTTTTATACTTGCAATTGTAAATATAATCAAAATATCAGTTTTTTTACGATCTGTAGCATTTCATTAATACTAGAAGAAAATGTTCGCTTCGCCGCACCGTTTTCCATTTTTATGCCATGTTTCCTGTTATAAATCATCAAAGAAGGAATTCTTTAAACAAAACTTCTGATGCAAACAAATCACAGGCTAACATCATTCATTTTGAACAACTTTTTATTGCTTGCCTATTTGTTCATGGGCTCCCAGAGAACCTGACAAGATATATTAGCTAGGTTTTGAAGTTGACAAAATGGGAAGGAAAAACTGCAGTGTAGGATCTACTCCAGTAGACTGAACAACAAAGCTGACCTCCTGGAAGCATCGATTAGAATAAAGATGATCTTGAATAAGATAGCCAGTAAAGAAACCAAAACATGCAAACAAGTTTGCGACCTGAACCACTTGAGCTTCAGTGAGATGAGTGAAACCAATGGTACTGGCAACCTCCCAATAAATTCTAGTGTAAGGCAGATCATCATTCGCAGTATCACTAGGAAGTTATCCAAACTTACCTTTAGTATATGAGCTTATATATAAAAATTCATAAGTGTCACAAGACCATCAAATAAAATTACATCTTCAAGCAAGCTTGATTCCTCAAGAGCATTCATGAAAGCATAATCACGCAATTCATGAAATATTATTCTTCCAAAACCAAAAGGACAGTGGCTATGTCTTGCACAGTGCACATACTTTCAGACACGCTATGGAAGCATATAGATAAAAGAAGGGTCGTTCCAAAAAGTAGAGATTTTATTATTGCCAATCATATAAACTTTCCGAGACAAATCTTCCCCAAGTCAGAGAAGGCACATCCACAAATGAAGATATATTTTTCATATCAACCTGTAAAAACAAATTAATATGCATCTCACAGTAGACTGCTTGCGTATGCGCAACTCACCATTGTAATGGAAAGTGCTCATTACAAATTTAAAGTATAAACACCCAACCAAACTGCCGCCCTGCGGAGCACCGCGACGTAGAAGACCTCACACCGGCGTGTCAGCTTCCAGTCACACAATGGCAGCAGCAAAGTGTATCCTGCACCCCATGGCCACCGCCTTGCAGGGACCGTTTCCCCTTATCAGCATAACTGACACATAATTGCATAAATTATAGCAAGAAGCAGGATAAGGAGCTTATCTTTGAAGTTTGATTGATTAATTGGAGAGCACTGTATTATAGGTTGTTGAAGCACACAAAAGGAATAAGGTGTCTGTCACCTAGTCAGAAAACATAATATCCATAACAGGTGAAGTAAGTAGAGTTCTGATGGGGGGAAAGAGGCTGACCCCTATAGTACTTATGTGATTAGTAGATAATCATACCAAACCAATATCACATCTTTCAAGTTTTCTAGCGCTTTACATCCAAAGGTATGTTATATATGCTACTATAACCACCAAAGATTCATCAGAGTAGAAAGAACCTCCAGGAAGGAATGTCAGAGACAAACACACAACCAAAGAGATCTAACTGGAAGAGATAAGTACCATGTGCGGCACTTTGACTGAGGTGTGGAGATCTCTCACATAGTCACATCTTGGAAAATAGCTGCCTGCATTTGTTTTGTTCAAAATAATAAATGAAAGGAACAACTTGGTTGATTTGTTTCAATCAAATTAGTTAAGGGTCTCTATGGTTATTTCTAAAAACTAGGAAATGCATATGTGAGTGCAATGCACGTTAATATTAGGCAGTATATCAATTGCATAAAGATAATAGGTAAGATAACATTTTCTTGTGTGATTAGTGCTGACGGTGATATTTGGTATGTTATTTATTGCATGTTAAACATGTTGAGTGCTCACCATTGGAGCAATCTGGGTCATTGGATTGACCTTATTTGATGGCTGAGATTAATTGGATCTGCCCCTTAGGGTCTTTTTATATTGGTATAGATATAGATAAAGCTCCTCACATCCCCTTGTTAAAAATACTAAAATATATGAAAACATCAGTATGTAATCATCACAAGGACTGTAAACCAACAGAAGAGAATACAAATATGACCACATTTATTCAGACCTACAAAAGAGAACTGACATGCAGTATCCACCAGAAATATGTCTCATCTACCCATATTACAGTAATTTTGATAAAGTAATTCTTAGCAGTTGACATTTATGTTTGTGAAACAATAAAAACAGGGAATGAATTATGAATACGACATCAACAATGTATATAAGGTTTTGATTTGTAGGGTGCACTCGTTGAGAGCAGTAAATAGAGGAGATGATATTTACCAATCAGTGGCAAGTTGCAATGCATGTCAGCCAATTTTTTTGATGTGAAACCTATATTCGTGAAGGGGAGCCTTGGCGCAGTGGTAAAGCTGCTGCCTTGTGACCATGAGGTCATGGGTTCAAGTCCTGGAAACAGCCTCTTACAGAAATGTAGGGAAAGGCTGCGTACTATAGACCCAAAGTGGTCGGACCCTTCCCTGGACCCTGCGCAAGCGGGAGCTACATGCACCAGGTTGCCCTTTTGAAACCTATATTCGTAACTCCAGTGCTTTTCTTTCCAAACCTGAAACAATTAGCATGATAGCTCCAATACTAAGCAAGTACCTTATTATTCATCTATTTGCATACTGATAAGAGATAAGAAGGCTTCGCATCTTTTACTTTCTCTTTTTTTTTCCATGTTTGTCTCTTTCTTGTCCCGGTGGTCTAGTTTTTGACTGCTCTATAACTCTGTTAGGTCAGACGAAAAGTTATTTTGTTAAACCACACCATGACCACATGACAAATCCAGGACGTTATCAATAAGCAATAACGCCAGACTGAGCCGTACACTTTCCAAATTTGGTGAAAAGTGCATCCTATCTTCCAATTCTTTGTAGTCTGACGAGCATTCTAAGTGGTCACTGCTGAAAATTTTGTGATAATATTAGCCTATTTTGAAATTGCGTAACTGAACACATCAAGAACCTGACAGTGTGAATGTACTCAAAATGGAACACCTGCACTCATGTCAAGTTTAATCAAGTTTACAGCTCATTTACTAATTTAGTTAGAGTGGAGAAATAAGGCACATAACCTGAAAATTCCAACACTAAGTCTGGCCGACTACTCCTTTCCAGCCTTTCTGTTTTCTCTATCCCTGCGTACTAAGTGCCTCAGGCCGATTTCGCCGCACCATGTGAGCCCGAGCTAGTGTCCATGAAGAGGTGTGCTCCCCCCCCCCCCCCCCCCCCCCCAAGCAGCAATCCAGGGCACGTAGTCAAAGGCAGTTTAGACCAGCTGACCAGTGGGACCATAAATGATAAAAAAGCCAAATCGCTGAGGGCGTTATATTTCCTGGGAGCTTAGTAACTTTAGAGATTTATTATTATCTTGAGGCACCTCACATCTTTCTAAAACATTTCTTTGTCAGAACTGGGTACATGCCTACATGGTAAGTGCACAACAGCCAGAAGAGAGAACTGGCTACGAGTGTCGAACTCAGCCAGGATGGAATAACAGCCAACACAACATTTTGAATGCTTTGAACCAAATATATGCTCGCCATGCACAGTTAATAACGTTCTTTAGAAATGTGGGTTACTTGTTTCAGAAAGAAAGATATTTTTGCCATCCTCTAATGAAAACAGTTGTGCATGATTGAGTTTTAAAGTGGTCTTGGCTTCAAAATGTTCTTCAATGTATATATCTAACCTTGATAGGTTCACAACTATTTACCAGTTAGCTCCAATAAGCAGTTCAAAGTTGTCTTTTCAACAAGCACTTGTATTTTCCTTGCCTGACATGTTTATACCTGTAATCTTACAACATCTGATGAACTGCAGGAAATTCAGAAGTACTTTGTGGATTACATGATAAATGACTCGCTCGGTGCAATCTCAACTGCTCACTTGGTCCATGCGGATCGTCATCCAATGAAAGCCCGGAGCCCTGAGTGCCTCCAGCTAGCTGCTTTGCATTCGATGGCGGTCGACTTTGCCAAGTCAGGGGCTCCAGCTGAAATGCCCCGGTCACTGAGACCAAAGGAGTACCCCGACTTCATGGAACGGTGGGACAAACCAACGTACATCTCCAACGGAGCTCTCGGCAAGCTCTACCGAGCGGCTGCGAGCCGTATGCAGAGCGCTCCTGCCCCCTCGTCCTCGGCTCAACCGAGCCCCGCGTTCGATCCTGACCTGGAGGTCCCTGGTTTCGAGGAATTCCTGGCATCCGCGGAGGAGTGCTACGACCTGTACGCAGAGAAGCTGAGCACCCTGATGAGCTACTATGGCGCGGAGCACGAGGACGAGATCCTGACGGGCAACATCCGGAACAGGCTCCTGTACCTGAAGAAGGACAACAAGAGGTACTTCGAGATGAAGGACCGCATCATCGACTCGGTGGAGGGCCTGCACAAGGAGGTGCAGGGTTGGTTCAGGAGCCGGCCGAAGGCGGAGGCTTCGAGGACGGCGTCGGCATGGTACCGCGTGACTTATCACCCGGACCACGGCCGGCCGGGAAAGAAGCAGTTCTGGAGCTTCCCGTGGATCGTCTGCGACGAGCTGCTGAAGATCAAGGAGTCCAGTAAGCGGCGCAGGCAGCAGGTGGACGGCGCGGCGGCCTGAGTCGTCCGGCCAAGTAATTATGTGGGAGTTGGCAAGAAGATGTAACAAGTGGTAGTCACAGGCAAGCTTGTCTGATGATTGCGCGGCTGCTATGTGTTTGTAACTTTGTATGTATGTAGTGTAAAACTTTGGGGCATGACTGCAGTGCAGGCCATTCTGAGCAGAGCGGCAGAGCTATGCCTGCGTCGCTTGTATGGACGGAGAGATTTGCTGGATGTGTGTGACCGGAAATGAAGCGTGCTTGCTCGGGATTTGCGGGAGGCTATTCATGCTCCATCACTATCTCAACATAGCTTCAGCTTTGTGTGCAATTCTGTTCTGTTGGCTGCCTATACCTTTGGTCACGTTTAAAAAATAAATAGAACTAATGACCTGTTTGGACAATATAAACTGTTGAACTATTCTAGTACTTGTAGAAAGATGGCCTTCAGACATTTCAACAGTTATTTTTTCTAGAAGCAGCCGGGGAGTTGGTGCTAGTGCAGATTAGGTAAGCCGTTACGCGTAAGGGACATCGTAGCCCCCACATTGGACCCGTGCTCACGCCATGGGTGGACCTTTGGAACACATCGGTCCATGGTGTCCAGTCCAGGCATCAATCACTTGACCCGTGCTCACGCCACTAACCTGCCATTGCATCCTTCCGCAGATGTTTGTTTACCAGTGCTGGTGTTCACGGTTTTAGCCGCGAGCCCGCGAGCGGGGCCATCGCTCACATAGTCACATGGAAACGGCCGAGCGAAGCTCGTCTCAAACGCCAAAACCACCCGACCGTTCACCGTTACCTGGGCGGTGACCGCGGCGAACAAAGTGAGCCGAGCAGCGCGCCAGAGCGAAGCGAGCAGCACGACCCCCAGCTGCGGAGCTGCCAGTCCAAACCGGCAACCGCACCGCAGTCCAAGCCGCCGTCTCCCACCCGACCCGACCAAACTCCCACCGCGTCCCCTCCTCCTCGCAACCACCTTCGTTTTCCCGAACCAACCAACCCGCCGGCCACTGCGGCGGCTGCCCTGACTCGACGGACCGCGATGCCGGGGCCGGGGGCGCACCTGCTGTACGCGCTGTCCGGCGGGGCGGCGCTCTCCCGGCTCGCCGGCGGTGGCCGCCGCTTCGGCCCGCACCACTGCGCCGTCTACGCCTTCAACGCCTTCCTCGGCCCGGACCTCGGCGCCTTCGCCGAGTGGCTCGCGTCCTTCCTCCCCTCCACCCCCGCCGCCGCCGCCGCGGGGGACCTCGCCATGGCCGCCGTCCACCACCCCTTCTACTACCCGCTCCTCCTCGGCCTCCCGCTCGCATGCCTCTACGCGTGGCTCTCCCGCCGGATGCTCCGCGCCGGCCTCCTCGACGCGCCTGCCGGGGTCGGTACAACGAACGAGCTCTTCACTCCGTCTTCCCTTCTTCTCCTTACCCACCTTCCTTCCTTAGTTAATCAAATCAAATCTATGCTGCGAATCTATGTCATGGGCGAGAACAAACCTCGGGATTGTTTTTCTAATCTAATCTAATTACTTAATTCAGCAAGGCGTCTGTTATCCGTTTCCCCGTTAGTACTCCACACCGCAGTTCAATTTCCATATATATCATTTGTTGTCTTCCTCCGATTTAGCATAAATGCGAGCACCAACTAGCAAATGCTTAGAAGTAGACGTAGAATTCTCGACCTACATTTGCAAAAATGGAAGCAGCATGCAGAAATAACCAGTACTATTATAGAATTAGAAAGGTGCTGTTTCTAGAGTGAGAGCTCAGGTGCCTCTAATCATCTGCCATTTGTCTGATTTGTTTAATGTCCGGGGTCTGTGCAGGTAGTATTAAGCAGAAGACAGTGCTTCTTGCTAATCGCAGCCGGCTCGCTCTCCCACTTCTTCTTGGATCACTTGTTTGAGGTCAGCAATGTTGTAACTGGATGGTGACAATTTGATTGTTTTCACCATGTGTCAAGTGTTGCGTGCTTATTCAGATTAGATTCGTCTCATAGTATATTTGTACAGGAAAATGGCCATTCTACAATGTATACTTGGATACTGAGGACTGGTTGGTGGAAAGGCCGCGCTCCTATCAATCCAGATGCAGTGTTTGTTGTTGGCCTTCTTTGCGTTTGCCTCATTGGGGGATTTGTGTACATTAACAGGTGATAATTCAGCATTATGTTCATTATTTTGTATAAAAAATATATAATATAATAATAACTATTAAATATTTTCTAGTGTACAGAAAACATTGATTCTACCTGATGCTTTGGATTGTAAAGTCCTCACTAACATTGGATTCTTCAAAACCATGAATCTCTCTATGAACTACTCCCTCCGTTCACAAATATAAGATGTTCTAACTTTGTTGTGAATCAAATGTATGTAGACACATTTTAGTGTGTTTATTCATTCATTTCAGTCTGTATGGTCCATATTGAAATATCCAAAACATATTATATTTGTGAATGGAGGGAGTACAAAGTAATGTTGCACTATGCATAACCCTGATTACTTTGTTGGTCTATACTTGTTGGCTCAAGTTGAGTTTCAAAATGTCACTGTATGTTACGAATCCATTCTGTGCTTTGTCGAAAACAAATCCCTTCTGTGCTTCTCTAAATGTTCAAATCTATATTTTGGCAGAGTGAACCATGGGAAGTCAGTGACTGAAAAGTCAAATCAATCTTTCTTTCTCATCCTGGTGATAGCCACCCTGTACTGTATGTGGTGTGCCAGCCAGATATACCTGCGAAATCCCCCTCAACCCGCCATAGGTGAAGAGGCTGATCTTGGAGTGATAATATTTCTTGCAATTTACCTTTTTCTCCCGCATGGCTTGTGTGTCTTGTCGATGAACCAAAAAGATTACAATGAAGCATTGGATGGACTGCCAGTTTGATAATGTCTGATATGGTGGTGTGTTTTGCTACTCATTTCTGCAGAATACCATTTTGGCAGCAGTCTTCTCCGCTTCATGTTGTAAATATTTTAATTTCCAATGGGCTAATTGCCAGGCATATATGTATAACCTTGTAAACCTTTAGGATAGAAATAAGGTTTTATAGGGTTGTGGAAATAAAGAGGTCAGGAAAGTTCAGCACGATGTTGTTGTTGTGTTACTAAATATGTTGGTAGTACTATCATTATTGTTGTTGTTGCTGCTGTTGTAAAAAAGGAAAGCACATTTGCATGGACGAAAAATGTGAAGTCAAGTGTCAAATCCAGCATGTTGACATTACCTCCATTAATTACTCATAGGCGTTAAATAATTTATGAGTTTAGCTTAATTTCTAGTGTAAATCATTCACCACTGCATCAGATTGTTTTCACCTCAGCACAGCACAGTGCTTAAACATGGTCATGGGAACATTAAGACTTGCATAGTAGCTACAGGGGGGGACTCTCTTCCCTCTCTTAAAACACTATGCAAAGGACTCGACCATACTGATGTTGTTGCGCTTATCATCGTCTCTCATGGAGATCTCTAGAGCCTTCTCTAGCCTTGACACAACTTGCTCCATGGATGGTCGCTGCTGCTTGTGGCCGGTGCATGACAGAGCAAGCTTCAGGCAGAGATCAAATGCGTCTACCGAGTATTCGCCCTTGAGCCTAGGATCGGCAAATTCCAACACATTTCCCTCTCTGATGAGCATAGAAGCCTGAGAGCAAAAGGTATGTATATGTATATCAGCTTAAGCACAATTGATTGTTTTGTTCCAGAAATTACGGTCTTACCATTTTGTCCAGTGACATTGGCTTGGCAGTGTTCATGATATTGATTGCTCGCTCTCCTGACAGGAGCTGCAGGAGCACCATACCAAAGCTGTATACATCCCCTGCAGCATTCACCCTGTGGTTGTGGCGGTACTCTGGGTCGACGTAGCCAAAAGTTCCTCTAACTTCAGAGCTCACGTGGGATACGCCTATGTCGATGACTCTCGACAGTCCAAAGTCCGCGAGTTTGGGCTCCATATCAACCCCAAGAAGTATGTTTGTTGGCTACAATAGCATGCATGAATTGGCATTACTTGAATTTGCAGATGCACTTGAATCTTTCAGATAGTGTAACCAACCTTGATGTCTCGGTGAACAATGCAGCCCTCAGGGAATATGTGAAGGAACCAAAGGCCGCAAGCACTGCCAAGTGCGATCTGAAGCCTCTGAGTCCATGACAGGCTCTTATCCTTCCCTGTCATCAAATTGTTACTTTTAATCATAGAGAACATTGCATAATACATCCTGTAGTCTCCTCAAATATGTACTTACCAAATAGCCATTCTGATAGGTTACCATTGACGCATAGCTCATACACAAGAAAACACTCTTCCTGCCCATCACAGTAACCTCTTAATGACACAAGGTTTGGATGCTTGACATGTGAGAGGCTTGTAACTTCCCTTACGAAGGTTTCTGCATGTTCATTCTTAATTATGTGCTTCACGGCAACAGGCCAGCCATTTGCAAGCATTCCTTTGTACACTTTCCCTGCAAATCACATCAGGAAGGTGCATCCAACTCTTAGAACAACAACAACCTACTGAATGTGGTTATTACCTTCTACTTCTCATGTTATATGTATATCACAGTTCTGCTCCCTGTGGTCCTATCTGGTTCATGTACAAATAAATTTGTCCTGAATCGGCTAGTATTGTCATATGTACCTGCAATTCCCTGCCCGATGATATTTGAAAGGTGTAAGTTTTCAGTTGCAGCGTATATCTCTTTGACTGACATCTGCTTGCAGGTAACCTCCTCATACTCAACAGACGCTGTACCAACCTCTGCAATATAAAGATGAACAATTGCATAGCGTTAGTACCAAGTAAAAGCTACCAGCATCTGCAATTCGATTACCGAGTTGTGAAATTACCAATATCCCTTTTTGACGATTTGATCTTGCGTGTTCTTCTCCTGATGTGGCAGTAGATGACAACAAACCCGATGATCACCGCCGCGACGAGGCACCCAAGCAGTACTTCATATCCTGCATACTCTCAGAAGGCAATGAATTTCAAGGCACGGGTAGAAAGGAAGGGGAAAAGGCAGGTAAGGTAGACATACCTGTATGCATCTAGCTGTGGAACGTCTGGGAAGAACACAAGGTTGCCTTTTCTTTCACTGTGAAGGTTCCAACCGAACCAAATTAATATCATGGCCACTCGCTAACCAGTCGTTATTAGCAATGATGAATAGCCGTTGCCGGCCAAGGGCTAGAACGGAAGAAGCCAAAGCACGGAAAAATATTGGATCAAGGAATCGGGCCGGGTCCGTACCAGAATACAGCATCAACTGAGTTCTCATGTTACGTCACTGGTTTACATAATCTAATCGATTTTGTCATATTCTTGTGGCGTTTCTTGCTCTGTCATACCAAGTTAGTTAGTATCTTCGGCTGTGGAAAATATATCTTGAATATTTGGATTGCTTCTTTGCTAATGGGTCGTTGCGATGGCGGAGATCCGATAGTGGTTCGGGCATAGCAGAGCCCCCATCCTTGGTCCCAACCTGAGAAGCAGACAAATGTGTCAACTCTATGCAAAGCGGAATTAGATACTATATGAGCTAAAACAATATTCTACTTTGACGGCTTCATATGAGCCAAACTATAAAACAATAAGGTTGCGTCCATCAAAAGAGCAACAACTGGAGCAAGACATATGGCGTTGGGGTATAATGCTTGGTAAACTACCACGTTCTCCCTGTTCTTTCCAAGTAACTTCTGTCATTTGCGATCAGTTTGCTTTTACTACTGGTCAGTCTGTTCTTGTGTTGATTAATTCGTTGGGCATGTAGACGCTAAGATTAAGATTATCTAGTCAAGTTTGCCAATTATAGTAGTAATACAGAAACACTCCAAAAGCTACTGTAAAAAAAAGCACTCCAAAAGCTCCAAGCTGTAAGAGTCGCATCTTAGCACAATCGGCACTTAGTTTGCATGGATATTCTGCTTAGGTCCACAAAACAAAGAAGTCACTGTTTTGTAAGTTACGTGCAGGTTACATTAACTGTGGTTTCCAAGGATAAGACATGTCATGTGAGGTCATCAAACTTGCATAAACTAGGCCCAAGTGAAGCACCATGCTGCTTGAGCTGTATTTATGCCATTTAGATTTGATACCATGCCAGTTTAACTTCAACAGTGTCTAAACCTTTACAGATCTGATAGCATGTTGCTTTAACAGTATGTACCTTTGAATGCATCTTATGAGAGATTAATTACCCAGCAGTCCCTCTTTTTATGCATATGAAGTTAGATGCTCAAACAAACTGCGCTTTACAACTATTTGGCTTGAAAATGGATCCTGTGAAATGTTTCTAATTAATTAAGAAGCCTGAAATATCACTTCATGGGCTAGGCATAGGCAAATATCAATACAATCAACTTGTTACCTAACTCAATCAGTTACAATAAAGAATAACTCAATAGTTTGTAGAAAACAGATCAACAAACTGTCTTCCCTGTATATGAATGTGTTGGGTTGTGTGTGTGTGTGTGGCCCATAGGCCCACTAGTGTACATATATATTGTACCCATACCTGTACCAAGTAAGAGAGAATTCCAGAATTTTCCCAAAAGATAACATGGTGTCAGAGCATCAGGGGGAGGCGCTTGGTCCTGGAGGTCGCCGGCAGTAAATCGGCGGCGTGGGGCGGAGCTCCGGCCTCTGGGGGCGTGAGTACAGGCGGAGAGTAAGTTCCAGGCAGGGGCAGACGGGCACCAGGCCCAGGCGGAGGAGTGCTGCCCAGGCGGAGGTGCTGTTGCAAGGTGTGCGGAAGTGCGGAGATAGCGGTCGGCAACAAGGGCAAGTGCAGCAAGCTACGGCTGCGGAGGAGAAGCTGGTGAGGTGTGTCTCGTGAAGGAGAAGCTGCAGGTGTGGTGTGCAGCCAGGAGGGAGAGGCGCCCCTTGGATTGGATCTGGCTGTGTATAGGGCAGGGGACGTTGTGCTGCTCAGGAAGAGGTAAGATTTGGCAGCAGTGTACACACACGTGCAGGGATTGGAAGCTCGTGTGGTGCTGCATCTGAAAGTTTCATTTCACTTGGTGAGGAGAAGATTTGGGCAAGGGAGGAGTTGACTTCCTGTGAACAGAGTGAGGTGCAGTAGTGAAATCAGCTGTTAGTGCTCCTCATCTGCAAGTTCAAGGTGGAGCAACGATGGGGGAAAACCAAGGAATTGAGAAAGTGCTTGAGAAACTAGCTCAACTTATTACGACAAAGGTGAGCGACGCATCACCTTCAGGCAATGCGATTATCGCTCAGCCGGAGTCGATTCAGAAAATAGAATTGATGCCGAATGAAATCAAATTGGAGGGCGTCAAAAATTATTTGAGCTGGTCAAGGAGGGCATTGCTGATCTTGAAAACAAAGGGACTTGAGAGCTTTGTTAATGGAGAAGCACTTAGCCATTGGACAAGAAATGTGCAGAATGGAGGACTTAGAGTACTACCAATTCCCTGATTGTGGCATGGATATTAAATTCCCTATCTCCAACCATCGCTACAACAGTTGAGACAATATCAAGTGCAACTGAGGTATGGAAAACTCTTTCAAAATTGTACTCTGGGGAGGGTAATGTGATGTTGATGGTTGAGGCAGAGGAGAAAGTGAGTGATCTGAGGCAGGGGGAGCTTTGTGTGATGGAGTATGTTGCTGAGTTGCAACATTTGTGGGCTGATCTAGATCACTATGATCCCCTTGATTTACCTCATGCAGAATGCATATCCAATATGAAGGGGAGCCTTGGCGCAGTGGTAAAGCTGCCGCCTTGTGACCATGAGGTCACGGGTTCAAGTCCTGGAAACAGCCTCTTACAGAAATGTAGGGAAAGGCTGCGTACCCTTCCCCAGACCCTGCGCAAGCGGGAGCTACATGCACTGGGGCTGCCCCTTTTTTTTAGAATGCATATCCAATATGAAGAAGTGGATTGAGCGCAGACGTGTGATACAATTTCTTAAGGGTCTCAACTCTGAATTTGAGGGTCGGCGTGCTACTATGTTCCATCAGCCTACTCTCCCTACTTTGGAGGAAGCAATAGCTGCTATTGCACAAGAGGAGGTCAGGCTGAAGGTGATGAAAAGCAATATAGTAACTCCATCTCGACCCGCCTTCATAGTAACCAGGAGCAATGAGACCAGAGAGTGTTTCAATTGTGGTGAGGTGGGACACTTGAGTCGTGATTGTGATGCCCCGCGCAAGCCAACCCGTGGGCGGGGGAGAGGAAATGACCGAGGCCGGCCAAGAGGATTTAGAGGTGGAGTTAGAGGTCGAGGATATATGATTGGCCACAAAGCAAATGTGGCGGTCCAAGACGAGCAATCGTATGACAAAGTTCAGGTCTCCGCAAAAGAGTTAGAAGAGTTGAGGAAACTAAAAAAAAGGATGGAGAGTATGGGTGGTAAAGACCAAAGGGACTCCACATTTGGTGATTTTGCTCACTTTGCCAATGCTAATGAAGGTAATTGTGCTCATACATCTACATTATCGCTAGTGTCACAACCAGATTGGATTCTGGACTCCAGTGCATCTAAACATGTCACGGGTACATTGAATGTGTTTGAGTCATATACTGAGTATCCACCCACACATAAAGAAACTATACAAACAGCCGATGGCACCTCACGGCCCATTAAAGGTGTTGGTACAGTGCAATGCACACCTCTTATTAAACTTTCTTCAGTTTTGCATGCTCCTGCTTTTCCAATCAACCTTATGTCAATGAGTGCTTTGATTGATGACTTGGATTGTCGGATAACCGTTGACCGAAAAATATGTCTAATTCAGGAGAGGCGAACAGGGAGGAAGCTTGGGACTGGAACCAGGCGTAATGGGCTATGGTACATGGATCATGAGGTGCCAGATAACGCATTGTGTACGGTGCTGGCAGTAATGATGGGAGAGTGATACGTGTAGTAAGGAGTGTGTTGAGGGGTTGGGGTATTCTCCTTTCCTCCTCTCCCGCGACCGCGCCGCCCCCGCGGGCGGCCGGCCGCGCCCAGCCCTCTCCCCGCGCGCCTCTCCCTCCCCCTTCCTCTCTGCCGCCGTCGCCGGCGCCCGCTGCGGGCCTGGCCCGGGCGACGCTGGTGGCGGCGGCCCCCTGGCTTTTCCCCTCTCGGGTGTCTGCCGGCGCGGGACGGGGCGACCCCGGGCGGTGCTTCTAGGCGGCGACGGTCCAGCGCGGCGGCGGGGGCTCCTGGCGCGAGCGGGGGCGGACTTCTGGTCGGCGGCGTCGCCGTTGGCGGCGGGGTGACGCGGCGGCGCGGCCTGGCGGCGCCCGCTCGGCCCAGATCTGGGCCCTTCGGGCCCCATCTGGGCCTGGGCGGGCCGGCGGTGGGGCGGGTCGGCTTCATGGCTTCCGTGAGGCGGGGGAGAGACGATGAGCGGCAGGGTGCTGGTGGCGCCATCGCCGGCTTGCTGCAGCATGACGGCGGGGCTTAGCGGGCCCGTTTCGGGCCTGGCCGGGCCAGGGGTGGCCTGGCATGCCCTGCTGCCGCGTCCGGACGGCTACCGCGACGGTGCCGGAGGTTCTGGCCTCCCGCACGACGGCGGTGGAGGTGGTTCCCTCCCGTTCGGCTTTGGTGCTGCTTCTCCCTCCGCGGGGCGCTTCTCCCCGGTCCTCTTGGCCTCGTGTTGGTGTTCGCAGTGAGGCGACGTGGGTGATGGCGCAATCGCGATGGCGCATGGTGGTGGGCGGCGGTGTGGCTGGTCGGCTCCGGTCCGTGAGGCGGTGGGGATTGGAGTTCGGGAGAAATCCTTGCCGGTTTTCGGCCCGATGCGGTGACACTTGCAGGTGCCATCATTCCTTCCTAGAGGGTGTCGGTGATATCCATCCCCCACCTCCCTCCGCGTGCCGGGGAAACCCTAGGACATGTTCGGACAGCAGCGTCGTCGGCGTCGCTTTCCTTCTTGGAGGTGCTGTTTTGTACGCGGTGGTCCGGAGCCTCGGGTTGTAGTGGTTTGGGTCTGGTGGGCGTTGCGGTGGCGGGTCATCCACGCTCTGTCGAGCTGCCGTTGTTGACATTTGCTTCTTCTTCTTTTTCTTTTGGGCTTGTTGTGCTGTTCGCCCCAGCGATCCTGTATCGGTGTTGGTTGCTTTGGAATACAAAGCGGGGGGAAACCCTTTTTCGGTAATGATGGGAGAGAAAGAAGCTACAGTGATGCTTTTTCATTGTAGAATGGAGCATATGTCTTTTGATAAAATGACTAAGGTCTTTCCTGATGTAATGTGTGGGGTGGATAAGAACAAGCTTTTGTGTGATGCTTGTGAGTTTGGCAAACACACAAGGACATCTTATGTGAGTAGAGGGATTAGGAGTATATCTCCTTTTGTACTCATTCATTCAGATGTGTGGACATGTCCTGTTATCTCTGTTAGTGGAATGAAGTACTTTGTTACATTTATTGACCGTTACTCTCGCATGACATGGATATACCTTATGAGGCACAAGGATGAGGTGTTCAAGTGTTTTCTGGATTTTTATGCTTATGTGAAAAATCAATTCAACACATAGATCCAGATTATTCGGACAGATAATGGGACAGAGTATGTGAACAAGGAATTTGGTTCTTTTATGTCATCACATGGTATATTGCATCAAACCTCATGTCCAGATACACCTCCTCAGAATGGAGTGGCAGAAAGGAAAAATCGTCACATCTTGGAGGTGGCTCGATCATTGATGTACACGATGAATGTGCCAAAAAATTTGTGGAGTGAGGCTGTAATGACAGCTACATATCTCATCAACCGCATGCCATCCAAAGTGGTTGGGATGAAGACTCCATGTGAAATGCTGCTAGGTGAGAACAAGTTTGTGGTCCCACCCAAAGTTTTTGGATGCACTTGTTTTGTTAGGGATCATAGACCCTCGGTGGGGAAGCTAGATCCACGTGCAGTGAAATGCATCTTTATTGGATACTCTTCTGGACAGAAAGGCTACAAGTGTTGGAGTCCTAGTGAGCGACGCACATTTGTGAGCATGGATGTAACATTTAGAGAATTTGAGCCATTTTATGGTGAGAAGACTGACCTCAGCTCGTTGTTTGATCTTGAAACCCCTCATGTTGACGGTGATGGTCAAAAGGGGGAGCATTTACCAAATACTGAGAACGATGAAGTAAGGAGGTCAAAGGTAGTAATTGGTTCCATTCCATGCCCAATGAATGAACCAACATGTGAGAAAACATGGAGAAGGGAAAATGAAGAAAAAAATCTACAAGTGTATACAAGGAGAAATACAAGGAAGGTGCTCACAGAGCAGCAACAACCCTTAGAGATTGTTGAGATCCAGCCTTCGGAGCAGCAGGTACAACCAACAGTACAACAAGGAGACCCTGAAATAGTTGAAATTATTAATCCCTCTATGCCAACAACTGATATACCGTGTAGCACACCCGCTCCCCCTGGGACAGATAGCTATCGTGAATTGCCAATTGCCTTACGGAAAGGAACTCGGGCTAAGGCTGGAAAGCCTCCATCAAGGTATGGCTTTGAGCATGACATGAGCAACTATGTTTCTTATGAATCATTGTCCCCTGCATATAGAGCTTTTGTTGCATCACTACAATCAGTGGACATTCCAAAAGATTGGAAAACTGCAAAGCAGGACCCAAAATGGCATGAGGCCATGATGGAGGAGTTGAATGCACTTGAAAAAAAATAAAAGTTGGGAACTTGTACACCTTCCTAAAGGAAAAGAACTTGTTAGTTGTAAATGGATATTCACGGTGAAGCAAAATTCAGAAGGGAAGATCAAAAGGTACAAGGCAAGACTAGTTGCCAGAGGATACAGCCAAACTTACGGGATTGACTATGACGAGACATTCGCACCGGTGGCAAAGATGAACACCGTGAGGATTCTAATCTTGTGTGCAACTAATTTTGGGTGGCCTCTGTATCAACTAGATGTTAAGAATGCTTTCTTGCATGGTGACCTACATGAAGAGGTGTATATGGAGATTCCACCTGGTTTCTCTACTCCTAGAACTGCGGGAAAGGTGTGCAAATTGAGGAAGTCCTTGTATGGGCTCAAGCAGTCTCCACGAGCGTGGTTTGATAGGTTTAGGCATGTTGTATGTGATATGGGGTACAAGCAATGCAATGGTGATCACACTCTATTCTATCGACACTCGGACTGTAGAATTACAATTCTTGCAATATATGTGGATGATATTATAATCACAGGAGATGATGATGTGGAGATATTGCGACTGAAGAAGAACCTGAGCAAGGAGTTTGAGGTGAAAGATCTTGGCCAACTTAGATACTTCCTCGGGATTAAAATTGCAAGGTCTCCAAAAGGCATAGTTCTCTCTCAAAGAAAGTATGTTCTGGACTTACTTAGTGATACGGGTATGCTTGGATGTCGGGCTGCATCAACTCCTATTGATCAAAACCACAAGCTTTGTGCACAGGCAGGAGAATCAGTGGATAAGGAGAACTACCAAAGGCTTGTTGGGCGACTCCTATACTTATGCCATGCACGGCCTGATATTGCCTATGCGGTGAGTGTGGTAAGCAGATATATGCATGATCCTAGAAGTGAACATCTAGATGCAGTACACCATATATTACGCTATCTAAAAGGTAGTCCAGGGAAGGGGTTATGGTTTAAGAAGAATGGCCATTTGAATGTAGATGGCTACAGTGATGCCGATTGGGCGAGTTGTCTTGATGACAGAAGATCTACTTCAGGGTATTGTGTGTTTGTTGGAGGCAACCTTGTGTCATGGAGAAGTAAGAAGCAATCAATTGTATCTAGATCGACAGCCGAAGCAGAGTACAGGGCCATGTCACTAGGCCTTAGTGAAATGTTGTGGGTAAGAAATCTTCTATCAGAACTAAAAGTGCTGAGAAAGGGCCCTTTGAAGGTGTGGTGCGATAATAAATCGGCTATTAGCATAGCCAACAACCCAGTCCAACATGATAGAACAAAGCATGTGGAGATTGATCGCTTCTTTATTAAAGGGAAACTCGATGAGGGTATAATAGAATTAAAGCATGTAAGCTCAGAGAATCAAGTGGCAGATAGCCTAACTAAGGGTTTAGGAGCAAAGGAGTGTAATTTGGCATGTAACAAGATGGGAATGATAGATATCTATCATCCATCTTGAGGGGGAGTGTTGGGTTGTGTGTGTGTGTGTGTGTGGCCCATAGGCCCACTAGTGTACATATATATTGTACCCATACCTGTACCAAGTAAGAGAGAATTCCAGAATTTTCCCAAAAGATAACAGAATGTCCTATTGTTTTCTTGTCCTTTTGCGCCAATCTCATTATTTCTACGTGAAAATAGAAGAACAAGATCCTTGCTTTGGTTTTCTTGTCTCAAATTTACTACGTAAAACTAGCATAGTAGTGCAGCATATATAAGTGGTTTAGATCTTTGTGTGCCTGATAGATGCTTTCTTGGAGTTATGTATATATTTATAATGTAACCAGTTTACATCATACGCCTTTTTAGCCCAGATATTAAGGACCTCTTGATCTGGGTCCACTCCTCTTTAAAAATGCTACCAGTGAATAGAATATCTGAATATTTCTTGGCCAGCAGATCGGTGCAAGCTGAATATCTGTTTTCTCTCTCTTTTTTCTGATAAAGGGGATGTTTTAATATCAAGATATCTGTTTTCTCTTCACTGTAACTTTTATAACTCTTGTGACCCATGTAAATTCCATAACGCTTTAAACAGAGCCAATTGTGTCGCAAATCCTACGACTTGTGCCTCACCGCTGCACACCACAATAGTTCTCCTGCTATCATTATATTCCACGTATCATGTCATGCTGACAATTTCTTTCGGACAGAACGACCACTGGATCATCAGGAGAGCCAAGGGCCAAGCCTGGACTGGAACCTCCAAGAAAGAACTAGCATTCGCACTGATCAACTAGCAAGATGCAGATTCAGATTGCATTACAAGCCTCCGATGAAATGAATGGGAGATGTTCGATGGACAAAGACAATACACCCCAAAGTTGTTACGCCCTCTGCCTTTTATGATGCAACAGCACATCTACCAATCATGTGCACACGCAATAGCGCTTTCAACAGGAGATGGCAGCATTATCATGCTTAGAGATTAAGGATGTGCCGCTGCTGCTACAAAAACAAAGGTGAGCACTGCACATGTAGACGGTATACTAAGCTGGCTTGACCACATCAATCTCTTGTAATCTGCAAAAAGACCTTTTCTGTTAAGAATACGATATATTCTTGGAGGGTTAGAGACTAATATTGTGGGCTAAGCTTTGTATGCTTCGTTTGTGACGCCCGAGAAAACAAAAACTTTGCCTTTTCTTCTTCTTTCCCTTTTTCTAACTCTTGCCCACAGGTCACTGCTTGTCTGTTTGCCATCTTCTTTGGAGGCAGACAAGAGAAACAAGCCTAAAACAAAAATGTACCACATTTACTATGAAACTTATGGATTCATATTTCGTTATTACTTCAGCTAGCATATATCGATTACTATATATATAAATATATACCTGCTACCTGCTAGGCTAGTAGCTATTTGCTGTCGACTTTGTGAATCTATTAACTTATAATTATGATGAGGGCTAGATGTTTCCCAGTTTTTTTATCAAATTTTTCTTCATTTCTGAAAGCTTGCATACATACATTAGACATACGGATCTACACACTGTGGTACCCCACAAATGAAAATGATTTGAAACATACGGTAGTATGGAAGGCAATAGCTAATGGAAAGCATCCACGGATTGTTTGGCCAATTGTGTAGGAGCATACAAAAGCTAAACATGCCTGGCTCCGGATGAAGAACTACAGTATTAGTATTCGATCGGATATCATGCACGATTGCACATACATGATTGCTTGGGGACAGCAAAATTAGAGGACCACAGCTTTGTAGTAGACCTCAAACAAAGGCCTAAAGCCCCCTTTAGGAAAACTTTCACTGAATCCTTTATGAAAAATTTCTACGGCGCCACCCGCCACTTGTAACAACGGAGTAGCATATCTGGATTCCTATAGAATGGGTGGGCCACAAACGTGACATCTTTCATGCTTTTTCTATCTCTTTATGTCTAGATGTTCTATGTTTTTCTTGTGTAGTCTTCAAGCTCTATAAATAGTTGTGAAGGTTTCCTCTGTTTTTGGTTCTTGTAGAAACTCAAGCTACGTTGCATAACAATTTCTACACTCTTGGATTCTTTTGTTCCAAATGGGTCATGGCACAGGACCACCCTAGCCTAAACTAAAGAAATAATTTTGCATAACCTTGGAGCAAACAGATTTTGTTGTCATGCCTGTGCCGTAAGGAAAATTTACAATCCCTATTGTTATTAACTTACAAAACAGGTTTTGAGCTTTTGCACTAATCTTTCATGAGAAGCAATTGTACTTAAGAGTTTTATGGTGAACATTGAAAGTGCATCCGAGTATAACTTCTATAAGAGAGTTATTTGCTTCAACTCCAAGCATGATGACTTAAACAAGTCTTCATCAGCAAGAAGCATGGATGGCTGTGTGCATCATGATGATGCACGGGCCGGGGTCTTTCCCCTTTTCAAAAATAAAAATAAAATCAACAAAAAGCGTGTGGAATGGAGCTTCAAATACAATATTCAAGATCAACCGAACAACTACACCAACATCCAAGTGAAGGTGTGTTCTCTAACTCTATAGAACACACTAAAAGTATGTGTACTGTTCAATCAAGGAACAAATACCACAAAAATGTAAACATATTGATATTTGAGCATGTTTTGACTCGAAGATAAGCTTAAATGATGAACTTGGCTCATAGTTGGGATGTTGTTTTGTAATAAATAATATATAATTATGTGCATCAGTTGATGCAAAGGCCAGAGGTTATCCACCTTTTCAAAGAAAAAGGAACCTTACTTTCAAGAAACTGTGCATACAATCGACTTGCCCCGGGGCTACTTCTATGGGGGGATGGATGTTATCATGATCAAACTACTCCTTCCGTCTCACAATATAAGATGTTAGGGTATCTTCAACGCCGACCCTCAAAACAGACACAACACCCCTCCGCGGACTGGTCCGAATCAGTCTGTGGACATGGACGCGGGAGCCGTCCATTCAACCGCATCCCATAAATATCCGTCTGGGTCCGGCCAATTTGAAATTCAAATGAATAGCGCCCAATCACAACCAAAAAGAGGCTGGTATTCACAGTTTTTACATGTCTGATCACAAAAGTATCTCAACCCGGCAGTCCGTGCAAAAAAGAAAAAAGGATTTTTGGCCCTACCGGACCGGCTATCCGAGTCTCCTCGCTCGTTCTGCCACCGCCTCCTCCTCACCATCCGCTTCATTTTCAATCACCTCCTCCATCATCTCCAGCTGCTCCTTCAAGCGCTTCAACATCCTAAGACGGACAGCTTGCACGATCATCCTTGCATTGTCATCCAACTCCTTCATCTTCAAGGCCAGGACGACGTCTGCATCGACGGCGGTGGCACCCCGCGTCCCAGGCAAGCACGCCCGCTGCCCCCGTCGCCCTTCTTTTTGAGCGGCACCGCCTCCTTTGCCTTCTGTTTGAGGCGGCGGGCTTGTCGTGTTGTCGAGTTGATCTTTTGGGCGGCTGCCTTCGCTAGATCCTCCGCTGCCGCCATCTTCGGCAGCTTTTCGTACGGGTCCATGCGGCGGCGGCTGCGAAACAAGGAGGGAATTGGGGTGGTGAGCAGCGGCATGGTAGAGGAGAGGGTTGAGAAATGGGGTTTTGCCGCGAAAACAGTGCGGTCTTCGCCTCGGTTCTGGGTGGGCTAGGGTGTGGGAGTCCAACGTGACTGGTGTCCCAACTGCCGCAAAACCACCTGGTTTGCTTCCGGTTTGCGAAAAAATGGACACCCGGACTGATTCCCAAGCAAATGCGGTACACCATTGGATGGTTTGTGGCGTCCACACAGTTCGGTCCAGAGACTCCAAACAGAGGCGGATGGTTTTGGGTCGGCGTCGGAGATGCCCGTATTACAGCCGATATGATCTGGGAGTAGTTCTAACTTGTGGTGCATGATAATGATAATTGACGAAGAGACATGGGCAGATTATAAAGAAAATGTTTACAGGGAGAGATTCCGAAGGTACGTAGGATGGTAGAATGGATCGAGCGATACGTATATTTTCTGTTTCGGAGGGATCAAACTCAAATCTACTTTTCCTGGCAAGGACGGTCTCAGTGTTTCACCAACCACCATATCGTGCGCTACAGATGGATCATGTACGGCCGTGCTTTAGCATCTTTTCACATCCCACAATCCGGACCGTTCGATCTCGATCTCAATCGTATCGCGGAAATCAGGGCCGTCCGACCTCAATCTCCCCGATCGGACGCCTTTAGTGGCCGAGGACCGGAAGAACCCTAACCACCAGACTAGGGCTAGCTCTCTCCTGCACACACATACACAAGCACGCACACAAGCCACCATGCCATGCCATGCAAGGCTTCTCCGGCCTATAAATAGAGGGCGGCCTCTTCTCACCTTCCTTGAGCACAAGCCACACAGCCACTCTCCAACTACCACTGGTTAGCTAGCTAGCTGATCATCACACATATATAGAACTTAACTAACAAGAGAGCTAGCCAGTATATGGGAAGGAGGTCGTCCTTCTTCTGCGCCATATTCAGCTTCTCGCGGAGGTCGAGGCGGTACGCCTACGTCGACGACGAGGACAGCGACTGGGAGCAGCCGCCGGCGCCGGGGCTGCGCAAGGTCAGGTCCAGCGACGAGGACTCCGGGTGGTGGGTCGGCGAGCGCGACGTCGACCAGAAGGCCGCCGACTTCATCGCCGGCTTCCGCCAGAGGAGCCTCGTCGCCTGAACCCATCCGCCCAGCTGCCGCTGCCGCCTATACATGTACGTACGTGTCCAGCTAGGGCGTACGTCCAGGTTATTACTACGTATAGGGAATAAGATCGATCTGCCGGGAGCTGGCGCGTACGTACGTGCCTGGCTAGCTTCCCGATGAGCTAGTATTTATGTAGACATATCAAGCGTGTTGATGTGATCATATGTTATGTATCTTCGGTGTGCAGCTCGTGTGCGTGAGTACTATCTACGTTCGTAAAGTGTTCTGTCGAATAATGCAACGCAGGAGATGATAAGGGGTTTAATGAACTCGTGTATGTTTCTATTGTATACAAATATATGTATATATGGACAACTTGAAATGCAGATGTGGTTCAGTTGGTTGCTTGGTTGGACAAGCCCTTGCATGTATGTGTTGATCTCGATACATGAACTGCATGCGTCCACGAAACAGAGCGGCACAATTGTTGGTTGCAGTCTGCAAATTAAGGTGTGTAATTTGTAGATTTGTCACTGCAAGCATGTTAACCACACCAATTGTCATCTTTTCAGTTAGTAGTAAATGTCCAAATGCACTCTTTGCAACCATAGATGTGCCATTGTCCCAAGATTCTGTGATCAACCGGAGAGAGATGAATTGTCATCCATGTACACTATAGATTTTTTTTTCTGCAAAAATATCGGATTTATTATAATTGTTCACCGGAAGTACAAAGCATTTCAAACATAATAAAAATTACACCGAGGCTCGGAGACCACCGAACGACCACGACTGCCGCCAGAACGAGCTGCTGACGTGCCACTATCGCTGCTCCTCTACTGAAGCCGGCTTGACCTTATCGATGTACACTATAGATTATCATATTTCAAAACGGTGGTGTACATTTTCTACACAGGGCAGTGTGTGAATTCACATGTAAAATAGAGCAAATGGTATGTACATGTATAAGAAGATCTAGCAGGATGGCAAGTGCCATGTTTTTTGTTTTCTTTTTTCATATTACGATTATCTTATTAGAGAGACAGTTATGTTACGATTATTTCACATTAAAATTTACAATAAAATTATGTGTCTTAAGATGATTCTACCTAAAGCAAAACTAGAGTTAAATGCAATGATGCAAATACATAGTGAAACCCACTCTTAAGATTCTCTTGTTCAAGAGACTTCTATTCTCTGGCCTTCCCCTCTTCTTTCTCCCGCATTAGTGATTATCCTACATGGTAAGACGAAGGGCCAGCTGCTATCATGCCTTTGTAGATGCCCTTTATGCTTGTGCGTTGTGGTGTTTGCCTCTCTAAGATTTTGTTTGGTATTGGGGTGGATTATGATTATATTGTTTACATAGCCATCTTTTGCACGTTTCCACCATATGTGTAGTCAACATCTGCCTATTTCACCTATTTTTGCACAGCTCATTATAAACTAAGTAAGTACATTAAAATTTGCAGCAACAAAAATTTGAGCATGAGATGCTTTTTGTCATTCTTTCTATTGATCCAACAAAACTAGTGCCCAAATTATTCCATTTTTTTTTAAAGAAAAGGAGAAAGGAGAAATTTAGCTCACTCGCATACATGAATTTTTTTGGAAGCATGCATGTGTTCCATGTCTACAAATACCCATCTACTTTTTTGTACACATAATTCATGATTTACCCCACATTAGTTAATTTTTCAACGAACAAGTAAGCGCATGCACTCCGCTTACAACGTTCAAAGCCTCGCCCGCACCTTCCCCCTCTTTGTCTCGGCCTTCGCCGCCGCCAGGAAAGCCCGTGAGTCGCACGACTACAATGGTGGAGAGGCGCCCTCCGGGTGTTGCTCGTCCGGTGGTGAGTGATGCGCCCATGTTCAGCGGAGGGTCGCAGCGAACTGGTCGGTAGCCAGCAGCTCGGTCCAGTGTCCTTGCTCCCGATGCTACACTTCTAGTCGGGGAGCGTCATCGCCTTTGGGCGGGCTTGGATCGGTCCACTGTCCTTAGCTCCGATGTTTAGCAGTCTTGTTTGCCTCCTCTTATATACTCCCTTCATTTCAAAATAGATAATTCAACTTTATATTAAAGTTAGTACAAAGTTGAGTTATTTATTTTGAAACGGAGGGAGTACATGTGGACGTGTCAACAACTATCTCGATCCATTCTGCTACTTGCCGGCAGGGTCGACACTCTTTAGTCCGGACTCCGGAGTGAAAGGCAGTGGCGGTTTGATGGGGCATTGTGACGAAGTCCGATGATTTTATCTAGGAGACGTGGTTCACTTTTGGTCGGCTAAATAAATTCACGTGGCCGAACGATACAAGGTGTATGGGGGCGAAGACTTTTTTTTTTTTTTTGAATTTGGGGGGCGAAGACTATTTTGTGAGAAGCACTTCATTAACCAAGCAGATAGTTCAGTTGTTAAAAGACACTACATATATGCCGCCATATGGTGTTAACTACTTGGGAGTAATTGATGTTAATTAAGCAGTTTGGCTAAACAAATCGTTTAATCAGCACATGAGCTACTTGGTAGGTAACTGCGTCGTTAATTAAGCATATTGACACTCGCACTACCGATCGATCCAGGATTTGATGACGAGAGGACAGCACTTGAAACGGTGTCTACAGGGGAAGAATGAGCCCCTTTTTTAGCTGGGTCCGGAAAGCAACTCAACTAGAAGGCTAAAACTATTCCATCGGCCCGCCCAGAGATCTAGGTTTCTAGCAACTGAAAGTCACTTGTCAGTGCGTGCAACGCTTTCCTCTCGCTTTTCTCTTCTTGTCTCGACAATATTCTTCGTCATCTTACTTGTCTTCCCCTTTTCCTTATTCTCACCGATCTCATCCCTCCCCTCTTTTTATCAGTGTAATCGATGCGATACGAAACCGAGACCGTAGTCACTGCGCATGTGCGGCCAGTATACGTAGTCGCTGCGCATGCGCGATCAGTATACGAAACCGTAGCTATATGCTGAAATATGAGATGGGCCTAGAGCCTATATGACAATTTCAGATTTGATTTCTAAAGGTCCATGTAGGTGGCATGATAAGGTGGTGGGAAGTTTAGTTCCATCCTGAAAGTGGAAGGAGAGTTGGAGTGGTTTATAAGGGATTCTCTTCCTCATGCTATTGGAGCTTGAGAAGAGATGAGGCCCTCGCGCACTCCTCCTCCTCCGCTCGCCACGCCACGTCCCGGCTTGAGCCGAGCCGAACTCACTCCTATGCGCTTCTTTTTGCCAGTCAGGAACGGAGAGTCTTTGACAGGTTGGGCCACGATCTGAGACGTCGGATCGTGGGCTACCGACTTGGACGTGGGTTCAGCCCACGTCTCTCCACGCACAGCCGCACATATATATGTGGGGTGCTGCCAACCCTAGCCGCCACGAAACAGAACGCATCTCCGCCTCCACGCCCGCGTCGTTCCTCTGCTACTGCTGTCGCCGGCAACTCCGTCCCGTTCACCGCGTACACGGTTGACGGGAGAGCAAGCCTCCGAAACCCCGTCTCTCCGGATCCTGTACGGGAGAGGGGCGATTAGGTTTTTGGGTAGCGACTACGCGACTGCTCGCTTCTGTTCATCTACGTCCACATCACCTTCGTCATCACCATGTCGACCGACGCCGACTGTGCCGCCGCTGAGAAGGCCGAGGCCAACAAGAAGGCCGCCGAGGATGATGCCGCCACCGCCGCCGCATGGCCGATTGGAGGGCATACATCGTTTATCCCTCTTATGTTTCTAGCGATATGCGTAGATGTTTCTACTATATGCGTAGTACATGCTCTGTTAGATCGTAACCAGTCTGTTATCAATATTGTCAATGTCATGCTCATAATTTATTTATGGATTAATTTAATCGGAAAACTGCCTATTTTCTTATCACTATATACTCTCTCTGTACTGAAATAGATGTTGTTGAAGCAACTATAGTTCAGCTACTCCAGCGACATATATTTTGATACGGAGGGTATATGCTTGTGTTGTATGGATATTCTACGACGAACATACCGAACCATAAGATCTTCAGTATTGTGCGTGTCAATATAGGCCGTATGCCCAGAAATCCTTTTTCTGAGCCCGGGCTCATCTTCACCCGTGTTAAATAAAAAAAACCAAAATAAATACTAAAAAATTCCAATTTTTTTTCATGATAGACAATTTGATGCGTGAGGTCCTTTCTAATTTTCAAATCATTTGGACAACTGAACAACTCTCGGCAAAAAAGACAAATTCAGGGTCCGTAAAACAGTTTACTGTTTTAGTACTGTTTTGACCCAATTTATCTTTTTTGCTGAGAGCTATTCAGATGTTCAAATGAGCTAAAATTTGGAGCGAACATCGCACAATAAATTTTCTACCATAGAAAAAAAATTGGAATTTTTTTATTTTTTCTAGTATTTTTTTGAATTTTTTTTGACCGGGTGTAGATGAGCCTGGGCACCGAATCGCTGCACCCGTGTGCCCTTCTTCTAGCAGAAACAATGCGGTGTGCTTATCTCTGGTGCCAACATCATGTCATGTCCTAATTCCATAACACATTGCAACTTGGAGTGCAAAAGTGACATGGCACGCACCATCACCTTCAATTTGTACGCGTCTCTTCAATTAGTCATTTCTGTAGCTAGTAGCTTTCGGAGTGATGAGCCTCCTATTAACAGGATTCGTAGAAGCGTCTCCCCAGCCCAGCTCCTTGCGCAAGCATGAAACAACCTAGGGAAATGTTCGACTATATTAGCGGGGAGCATATCTGCAAGCAACATAGTTAAAGACTGTTAAGAACTCCCTCAGTGACTTAATGTAAGACGTTTTTGCACTTTAATTTAAACTGCGAAAACGTGTTACATTAAGTTACAGAGGTTGTACCAGATTACTCTATTCTATAAGTGCTAGACCCATTGATTCCTGATGATGTGCCGACCAGCAGGAGTACAACTCAAGCAGTTCCGCAAAACAGCAGCGAGAAGAAACCACCTTGAATGAAAGATAAGCTGAAATTCAATGAAAGCTGCAGATGCCAAGAACAAAACAGCGAAAGCTACAAGTCAGTTGGAAAATCCCATCTTCATCCCTTTTTAGCCCGCGGTTTTGATCCCACGGACGGACAAGCGTGTCGACGCAGAACCAGAGTAGAACATGGTCACAGCAGCACAAGGAGCCCAGAAGAAGGCACGCCAAAAGCCAAACCACGCCCTTGATTCCTGTCTATTGACAGGTCTGCATCCACATACCAAAGCTCCCTCTGCCTTTTTTTTCTCTTGCTGGGGAAGAGCGGAAGAAGCTTCCCCTCTGGTACTCAAAGCCTCGGAGGGTATATGTCCTGATTCTGCAGCCCTTGCATGGCTTTCCAATTATTAAGGTCATGTCAGCGTTGCGAGCTTGCGACGGGATGGGTATGTGTCCCTGAGAGCAGGCTGCTTTCCTGGATCAAGCAGACAGGGTCGTTCTCCGACCAACTGTCAGGGAACCCACTTGCTCCTGCGCCAAGCACCCTTCTTGCCCAATCCTCACTCCTGGAAACCCTGATGCTCAGGTAAACTGTCAGGGTTATCAATCAAATGCTGAAGAAGAAGGACTCCCATGAGATACAATAAATTGGAAATTATCATATTTGAGAGCTAACAAATCTATCCACAACAGTCAATTTACAGAGAAAAGGAAGATGTGAATGACATAACCAGAAATGCGGCACGGCATAAAGACTGGCTGATCTGCTGAGCACTTCTATCTTGCGATCCTAATACACATTGTTGTGGATCCAATTGCAGTGGAACTACTACATGGTACAAAGTGAACCAAATGGCAAGTTCATGTACAGCAGAATTGCTGTGACCCTATCTTGTAAACTAATGCAGACTATTCTATTAGACATTGTGAGCTATGGAACAACACCAGGTTTAAGTGCCTGTATCAATATTACGGCGCGTAAAATTGATCCGAGTCACTGGTCAAATTCATGGAGCGTGTATTGCAAATTCACATGCTAATCTATTATCATCTGTAACAGTTTTCTGCTGGTCGAGTCGCATCAAAATTCACCGAATAATGCACCAGTCCGCCGCCCCACTGGGTGCAGAGTGCAGTCTCCTTCACAAATAGACTTGAATTGTATATTTTGCTGCCTTGCAATTGTACCCAGCAGGTCCCCTAGTTCATGGACGATTTTGATACCATGTCAGTTGATGCTTATCTCCTCTGTGGATCTGCAAAACAGAAACAAAAGAAACAATAATTACATTGCAATTTCAACAGAGCAGATATTGAATGCACAAAACACCACAATTCTAAAGATATTTTCACAGGACCACAGAATTTGTGATCAATCATATCACACAACTATAGATATAGCAAATTATTTAACTATGCCATGCCGGCCGAGTTTTGTGATATTATTATCCTAAAATTATAATTGGTTCGCAGGTCTCTAGTTCTATGAGACTGTACTCTAGTTTTCAAATGGTCTGTACAATAAACCTGTAGTTTTGTGAAATTCACTAATTTCAATAGGATTCGATCAGATGAAATATCATGACTTCTTTTAAGGAAAGAGACTGAAACATTATTAGTTGCCTGATCAGTATAAAAGTTGCAGGAACATTTGATTTGTTGCAAACTCGCAATGTCTCGGTTGAGAAAATATTAGGATGGTGCAGTTTCTTCCGATATCTCAATAGTGGACAGAAATACGGTTGTGAAAGTGCTCCCAAGACCCTATCACGCATGGCTACTCCTCTTCTTTACTATTTCCAGCGTCTTCCCATTATACTATCATATCTCCCGATTATACTCCCGTGAATTAATTCATTCGCATTTTCCCCAAAACAGTCTGTTGATGCAATAAATATGTAGTGCTCCATCATCGTCCATCTATTTATTCATGTCTTCTTCACTCAAATTCTCGCATCTCTCATGTACTACTTCTTTCAATCCCTTTGTTGCTTGCTGCTGGCCCTGCGAGGGCAAGAGTGCTAAGTCGCCAGTTCATCAAGAAGATCAAGCACACTACCGAAACCACACGCGGTGCCGCCACGTGGTCTTCCCCAATTAACGAAAGGCTATTTCATCTCTTTTTGTTTCTATGTTCAATTTACTGTGTAAGATATTTGCCTCTCATTTTTATTTTCTGAAATTTCCACCAGTTCTAGAACTAGGAAATTTGAGCCGGGATATGAAAAACATAAGAAAAGGAAAAAGATTGGAAACTCACTCGACATCCAGATAAAGACGTTCCTGGTAATTTTAGGTAAAAGAATCGAATGTTTCTTCTGAAAATAAGAATTTAGATACTCGTGCTGATGAGGTTCACAGGATGAATGCTAAAACACACAGCAGAAGGATGATATATATAACAAAGCCTTGTTTTTTTTTAGTGTTGAAGGCCTTGTTTTCTGATTGCTATTTATTATGTCGAGGGCCTTAATTTCTTATTTCGCACCGGGCCTCCGTTTCCTCGGATACGGCCCTGCGTGGTCGCCGCATAACAGAGGCGCACCAGGTGAGCTCCAGACACAAAACTAGCTCATGACAGTACATAATTAGTTGTGCTCTCGCGATGATGAAATTAGTTGGTGGGCTCGTTCATCAATGCTGTTGGAGATAATTTAGCATGTGAGTACATCTGTGCAAGGGAGATCAAACCATGGAAACCCGTCACCAGAACGTTGCACCTCCCGTCTAGGCCGCTAAGTCCGTTACCAGGATGGCAATTATTGTGCGGGCTCCATGCATGGGCCATGATAACCTGATAAAGGAGGAAAGATGCTATATACATTTGAGAATACGATGGGGAACAAATCCCAAAACAAATGATCGACCAGGATATCGAGACTATCTGGGCTCGGGCTCCGCTTTCAGTTTCGATGTGAAAGCAGGTGCACCAACTCTGTCAGAAGCTTTAGGTGTTGACTGTTGAGGTGAGAATCATAGTTCATAACAACCTCAGTGATAGGATCAACCAGACCTACAACGTGCACTTGCATTGGACAGGATCTGGAAACCTCCTTACCTCAAGATGTCAACACAATACCTAACCTCAACACACCAAAAAAAATATTTCCTCAGGAAAAGTGCCAGCCTTATTTCAAACTGAGAATCTCTAAATTTCAATACCATGATAGGTGTCATGAACAAACCAAATGAATGAATAATCTACACATACTTCAATTAGTCCACTGTAATATTTACCCGCATAAAGAAAGGATCATTGAAAGGATAAATTTATTGTTGATAAAATGTCGATATGTACAACCTGCTGATTAATTCAAAAGTTGCATTTCCCAAGTAAGCATCAATAAATAGGTCATCTGAAGTTGAGCACTCCAGATAAACGAAATAAAAGCTTCCATAGCCCTTTTTTTTGGATAACGAGACGTTGTACTGCTGCCAAATCCATTGCTATTCCATTTTATGTTTTTGCTTACCATGACATACAGCAGCAGCAGGACACCAAAATGAAAAAACTTTGAATTGGCATTGTGAATTTTGGCTCCTTTAGCATGTATAACGTTTCAATTAGAAGGTCATCAGTTTGTCGAGCTTACTTACTTACTTACTTACGAAGCCTTTTATCCCAAACAAGTTGGGGTAGGCTAGATATGAAACCCTTTCACGAGGACTTCCCAGGAGGTCACCCATCCTAGTACTACTCTCGCCCAAATGGGTTTCATACCCAAAAGACTGGCTAGTTTTTACGTTGGCTCGCGAAGCCTATCACAACCCTTAGATATGAAACCCTTTCACGAGGACTTCCTAGGAGGTCACCCATCCTAGTACTATTCTCGCTCAAATGGGTTTCATACCTATGGGACTGGCTAGTTTTTACGTTGGCTCGCCAAGCCTATCACAACCCTCCTCCTTTACCCGGGCTTGGGACCGGCTATGCCTAGAAGACATAGGCGGAGTTATCAGTTTGTCGAGCTACTTATAGGAATTTAAAAGGAAAAGGTCGATGAACAAAATCATCAAAAGGGACAAATTCGAGTATACCTTGAAAAACCCCAGTTAGCTTAACGTATGATAACCCATAAGTCCTTGAAAATCATCTGGATTTGATGGTTTATTTCCAGGTTTAGGTAACCATGGAAATAACTTGGTAAGGCCTTCTCTTGCAGAATCAGGACCCTTTTGTCTACCATTGACTCCATACTTTTCCCTCTCAATGGCATCCATTATATCCTCCCGAGCCACAATATCACCACCTTGACAGAACACAATCATCCTCAGAATCTTGCAATAATATAACTTCTTAATTATCATACATTTCATCAACTTAACCATTTTAAAAGACAACTCTCTTTCCAAAACATGGGAAATAGAAAAACATAAATGCAGGTAAGATTATAATTTTTCTCAGTAATAATTTAGAACATGGTGGAGTCAAACTGATAAGAGAATGCACTGGCAGTTTACAAAGAAACCACAAATCTTGCACTGTTCCACTGAAAATGGACCACAAAATTGCAGGTTTTACACTTTGGAACTCTAAGCATTCATTAATGAAGCGATATTTAAATTTGCTTGCAATAAATATGATACTTCAAGCATAAGGAACCAATCAACTTGCTCTAAGTCTTATGTATCTGATGATATAAGATGACTTTAACTTACCTCTTCGAGCAGCTAGTAGAGCAGCCTCATTAACAATGTTTGCTAGATCTGCACCAACCAATCCTGGGGTCACATTAGCTACCAGATCACAAATTATTTCGGATTCCTCTTCTAAAGGAACTTTCCTGAGATGAACAGCCAAAATCTTTCTGCGGCCTTCCAAATCAGGCACACCAACAAAAACCTTTCTTGAGAAGCGACCAGGCCGACAAAGAGCAGAATCCAGAGCCTTAGGTCTATTAGTAGCAGCCATGACAATAACTTTCACGTCCGAGTCAAAACCATCCATTTCAGTAAGCAGCTGGACAAAGCAATAATATGTTCATCATTTAATATGACTTCACAAAGAAAACAGAACGTAGTAAGAGAGCTAAATCACACCTGATTTAGGGTTTGGTCCCTCTCATCATTAAAACTTCTACCTCTGCTTCCACCAACAGCATCAAGTTCGTCAATAAAAATGATTGACGGAGCAGCTTCTTTGGCTTCCTTGAATAATTCCCTCACGCGGGCTGCTCCTCTTCCAACAAACATTTCAACAAATTCGCTAGCAGAAACAGAGAAGAATGGAATTCCAGCCTCTCCTGCAACTGCCTTCGCCAGCAAAGTTTTCCCGGTTCCAGGAGGGCCAGCAAGTAGAACACCCCTGGGTAATCTTGCTCCCAGCTTCTTGTAGTTCAGTGAACCACGCAAGCAGCTCACTATCTACATTAAGAAATTATAATAGTGTACAACAGTTTATGAGTCTTGTTGATATTCAGTCAATAGAAGTACATAACTAACTCATATGAATAACAAAAAACAAGACATCAGCTAAAACAAATATAATTCCTAGCATCAACAAGCCTAAGCAGTCAATACTACAGAATCCATAGATACAAGTACTAATTATTAATAGAGTGAATTCCAGTTTTTTACCCTCTATTTTGACATTTTTTACACTAATTACTCCAGTTAGCGGATTCTCATCCGGGTTACCCCATTTAGCGGAAGTTTTGCTGGTTGTTACCCCTTTAAAAAAATTGAAGGGAGATCTAAAAGGTGTGTCCCGGCCGTCGGGTACACGTAATGTGCCATGTCGCGGTTTTCCTCCTTTTTTTTGCACAAACGGGTCGAATGGCATGGTTGGACATGGTTTTTTTCTCTCGGTCGTCAGGTGTGCATATGCACCGCATCTTGCAGTTGGTTTTGTTAAACATTTGCAGGTGGGTGCGCGGGACGGGTCTGGCTCAGGGATACGAACTGGTTCAGGCACGGGAAAAAACGCAAAGGATGAAAACAACGACATAGCTTGCCATGTATGTGTACCTGACGACCTAGCAGGTCGCTCTCAAAATTTTGAATGGGGTAAAATTGGCAAAACTTTTGCTAAATGGGGTAAAAATAGGCAAACCTTTCGCTAAATGGGGTAATCCAGATGAAAAAACTGTTAAACAAGATAATATCCCACGCATTGCTGCGGGGATTTATGACCTTGTGCTTCAATTATTTGTTGCTAGAAAAAAATTTGATGATGTGTAGGGCATGTATGTGCTCAAAAATGGGATAACCTACTTAGATATATGGGATAGGATAGGATTGGGTACTTAGTGTCAAAACATCAAAATATGAGAAAATTGGAATTCATCTTAGACGTAAGTGCCTACCACATATGTATTCATATTCCAATCCAGACATGCTCGCAGTGTTTTTCTTGAAACAGGGCTTTGTGAAATAAAAGGGAGAAAACATACGATTTCATACAGGAACCACATTGTAGTCCAGCAACAAGTTAATAAGGCAAGCAGGCTTAAGTGCACTGTGTAGAACTTTGATCATATCTTACTGTGCCATTTCTTATTTTGCAAGGTTCCTCCTCATACCCTTGGTATTTGCAATTTCAATAGAATGCCGCAGATCGGGAAAAGTTTAGTTGGCAAAAATAATACCCTTTGTATTCGACATATGCAATTGTGAACTCCCAGTCGACCCGGATTTCTTAAAATCAGAATCGACGAGATTAGCAAGACCTTACTCTAAGATCCATGTGCGGGTAGGGCTTGTTATAGAGAATGGGTGTAAAATTTGTTAATTCCTTTCTTAAACTTGATTGATTGACATTTTGCAGACTTGCTATGTCCATTGTCTACTGGTCTGCATATCATCGACATCACAGAAAACAATCATCATGAGAAAGAAATAGAGAGGTCATATATATTCACCTCGACAAGCTCCTCCTTCGCTTCATCCACGCCCTGGACATCATCAAATCCTACCTGCTGCTTCCTGGGCCGTCGGCGCTTGTCCGCACTGCCCCCAGACGACATCTGCCTCTGTAAGAACCACATCATCGGCAGCAGTGAGAACCACAGCGTGAGCAGCGTGGTCAGCATGTCCACCAGCAGCCTCCCCGCCGGCCGTGGAGCAGACCGGTAGTCCACCCCGCCCTCCCGCATCAGCCCAAGCAGGAACCCCTCGTCGTGCGGCACCCTCCTCGCGTAGTACGGCCACTTCGGCACGGCGGCGCCCCTGCCGGTCTCGCGCTCGTCGTCGCCGCTGCCGGCGTCCTCGGCCTTGCTGAAGTAGATGCGGCGCGAGTCCTCCTCGAAGGCGACGGCGGTCACGGCGCCCGCGCGCAGCCCCGCCAGGAGGTCCGCGTAGGCCACCTCCTGGGCCGGGTTTTTGGGCAGCGTGAGCCGCGCGGCGAGCAGGAGAGCCCCCAGGACAACCGACGCGACCGCGGGAGGCGGCACGCGACGGATGGCCCGCCGCAGCGCCGCCGCGGCGTCGCCCGCGAGCTCCCGCGGCGACAGCAGCCGCAGGAGACGCCACCGCAACACGCGCAGCCGCGGCCTGAGCCGCAGGCGCCGCCGCAGGCTCTTGGGCTGGTCCGTTCGGAGCCCCAAATCGGCGCCCTTGTCCTTCTCCACCTCGCCAACCTTGGCACGTACCGGGCTCCTCCACCGCAGCCGCAGCCTCGCGTAACGCCCGGCATCAGGCACTCCGCCGCAGCATCCATAACTCTCACTGTTAGCGAAGCAGCTCCGGGAAGGGGTGGGGTGCCTGAAGCAGACGTGGTGCCGCAGGAGAGAGGCGGCGGCGGCGGATAAGGGGGGGAGAGACGCCATTGGAGCCACGTACTCCCTCCTAGCTCAGTTCGTTACCGCCATTCGATCGGACAGAGGTCGCGCGGGATGCGCGCACGTGGTGTTCGAGGGAATTCCTCCCAGAAGAAGAGGTGCCGTGTTGCCGGCTTGGCCTGGTGATGATTCGTGGACGGAGAGGACCATAGCCGAACAGATTGTTTTTTTTTATCCGGCAAATTGCTCTTTTTTTAAGCATCCCCAACAGGCGCGGGTCGCGCCGCGCGCAAAAAACAGATATACCGCGCGTGCATCGTCTGGTTTGACGCGGCGCGCAGCACTAGCTCCAGCAGCCGCGCTAAAATGCAGCGTGCGCGATTCGCACAAACAACATATGCATTCAAAAACAGAAGCAAAAAGATTAAAACAAATAAAAATAAATAGTTCAATTTCGTTTATTACAATTCAAACAAACAGTTTTTATCGTTCAATACAACAAATAGTGCAATTAAACACAACAAATAATTTAACAATACAATAACGAACACACAAATCATGATGCTCTTTGTCGTCAATTCCATGCCCACCACTTCTTAATGAGATCCTTCTGAAGATCATTATGCGCTGCGGAACGTCGAATGGCATGATAGGAGGCAACAAAATGAGCCACCCTTTCAGTCCTCCGTCGCATTCGCACGGGATGTCCCGAGAGCTCATACTGAGAGTAGTTCACATCTTGACCACGCTCATTCTCGATGATCATGTTGTACATGATCACACAAGCGTGTATTATGTACCAAAGCATCTTCTGATCCTAAAATTTAGCCGGTCCTCTCACAATAGCAAATTGGGTTTGCAAAATCCCAAAAGCTCTCTCCACATTTTTTCTAGCCGCCGCCTGAGCATTGTGGAAATCAAGATTTTTCTTACCTTCTGATTTTTTCAACGGCTTGACAAAGGTTTGCCACTTTGGATAGATGCCATCCGCTAAATAATAGCCGTAGTTGTATGTACAGCCATTTGCTACAAACTGCACCGGTGGCAACTCCCCATTTGCAATCTTACTCATCAGTGGTGACCGATTGACAACATTGATGTCATTCAAAGATCCAGGCATTCCAAAGAATGCATGCCAAATCCAAGTCTCTTGATCGGCCACCGCTTCAAGGATTATAGTGGAACCTTTTTTTTTGGCCGTGGAATTGCCCATGACATGCCTTTGGACAATTCTTCCAAGTCCAATGCATGCAATCTATTGAGCCAAGTATGCCAGGAAAACCGCGAGCTTTGTTCATCGCTAAAAGCCTTGCGACGTCTTCAGCGTTGGGAGATCTCAAATACTCCTCGCCAAACACTTGCACAATTCCGACTGCGAAGCGCTTGACACACATGATAGCTTGGCTCTCACCCATAGCCAAGTGATCGTCATCTAGATCAGCCGGTATACCGTATGCCAACATACGCAAAGCGGATGTCACCTTCTGAAAGGTGCTATGCCCGAGCTCTCCGGTGGCATTCCTCCTTTGCTGAAAAAAACGGTCATGGCTCGCTAGTTTCTCTGCAATGCGCCTGAACAACTCGGTGCTCATCCTAAACCGGCGACGAAAATACGACTCGAGGTATGTGGGATTCTCCACAAAATAATGCCTGATCAATTTGTTGTGGGCATCGATCATATCCCTCCAAATTTTTTGACGACCCATAACCGAACCACCGTGCTTCGGTTTTTTATTAATATGCATAGCTAGGATCATTGCAAGATCCTCCTCCTCTTCCATATCAAATTCTTCTTCAGAAGAATCATACGACGAACTCGTCTACAATGTTGAATACTATGCTATAAATACAAAACTACAATCAACATGCACGAAATTCATGGCTTTTGAGCAATACATACCTTCTAGGTGTTTTGTTGAACACCTCGCGGGCGCCGAGCAGCAGCGAGCGCGCGGGCGCTGTTTGTCGGAGGACTAGCACGCGCGCGGGGCGGCGGGACTAGAGGGGGGCCGGAGAAAGCGCGCGCGGGGCGGGGATAGGCCGAGGAAGCGGCGGAACGGTCGCCGGGTGGCGCGGTCGGCGGCGGCGGCGCGGCTGGAGGGGGGGTAGGAGGTGCGAGCGAGCGCGCGAGAGTCCCGCGCGCTGGACTACGTATGCCGCGCGCGCGGTTTTCGCGCGCCCGTTGGAGCAACTATTCCGATTGCGCGCGCTAAAAGAAAGATTTTGCGGCGCGGCGCTAGTTTGGCGCGCCTGTTGGAGATGCTCTTAGCAAAATCCGGGAAATTGCTGGTCGTGGGCTTTCTACTGCCCACCGCTTGTTAGGATCCAGGGTTCCAGGCCCTATGAGAATGTGCGTTATGCGCCAGTTGGCGCGACAGCGCTCAGTCGCCTCTCGCATGGGCTGGCCCAAATGCGCTGCTCATTATACGCTCGGTGGAGTCTAGAGTAGACTCTGCGTTTTAGGCCACGTTCGCTTCTGTTTTCTAGTCACTTGCCCGTTAAAATTGTCTCAAAAAAAAACTTGTCCATAAAAAAGAATCTCTGAAAAAACCAGCAACTGCTACTTATTTTAAAAAAAACGACTAACGGTTTTTTATAGATTTAAAAAAATGTGAATTAAAAAAAGATCGTAAATTTGAGAAAAGTTCACAAATTTGAAAAATGATCACAAATTTGAAAAGTTCATGAGATTAAAACATGATAGGGAATTTGAAAATTTTATGAAATTTAAGAAAAGCTCCTGAGTTTGAGAAAAAATCATAGATTTGAAAAAATGGTCACAAATTTAAAAATGTTCACTTGTTTGAAATGAATCCACAGTTTTCACAAAATTTTCATGACTTTTGCGGAAAATGGTTCATGAATTTCGAAAACGTTCATGGATTAAAAAGTGTTCATGGAAATTAAATAAAAAGGAAAAGAGATAAACGAATAGGAAGCTTCGAGAAGTTTGTGAAAAAACAAAGCCTAGTATGCCCTGGGTTCTTAAGGTCTTATACAATGCTAGATGCTTAGGGAGGTGCTTAGAAAAATAAACCAGATTTTTCTGAAGCACCGGTGTTTATTTCTATAGGAGAGGCGCCTAATTAAGCGTCTACTCTATACAAATAAGCACCGATGCTTTAAGAAAAGTCTGATTTATTTTTCTAAGCATCTTTTCTAAGCACCTTGCATTGTACAAGGCCTAAGTGGGTCAACTTGTTACTAAGAGACTCGTGGGTGGTGTGACTGCCACGTTTAAAAAAGCCTAAAACTGTGTCACGGCCTCTACTACTACCGCGACAGGCAACAAGGAGGCCCGGCCCAAGAGAGCTAAGAAGCCCAACAGGTTGTTCGACCCGGCCACCTGGGAGCTAGGTGGGTGATCGATAAGTAGGTGTGAGCCCGAGGGGTTGGGGCACGGCGTTGTAATCAGTGAATCAATCTCACCTACTCTCCCCTTTCCTCCCACCTCCTATAACCTCTCCCTCCGATCCCCTTTTCTCTCTCAAGAACCCTAGCTACCGAATCTCCATGTATCGCCATGAATTGAGTAGATCGAACAAGATGGACGTAACATATGGTATCAGAGCCACCAGATTACTTGAAGAAATCGACGTTCACCACGCGCCAGCAGCGACAAGCCGGCGAGATGGAGCAGAGAGTGGAGGAGATGGCGGCGGCGCTCAAGGCCATCCAAGAGCATAACGCAGCCATCCAGAAGGCGGTGGCGGCGACGACCACCATCATCGCCGAGATCCAGCCGATGGTGGCCGATCTGGCCGCCTGGAAGCCTACGTTGGAGAAATCGCTCTCCGACGTGCAGCAGGAGCTGGGCGGGGTGCGCAAGGAGCTGGACGTCATCGCGCGGAACCCCATGCTCGGCCTCAAACCGGGGGATCTACCTCCCATCTTCCATTGACCCGGAGGCGCGCCGCAAAATCAAGCCGACAGCAGCCTCCAAGGGCCTGAAGGCCACCGCGTCGACCAAGCTCACCGGGGGGTCGGCTCTGGAGTGGTCACCACTCTAGTCCCACCTCCAGTCACGGGTATGGCACCGTCCCCAAATTTCCTTTCCTTTGCGGGGCAATTTTCGGTCGATCATCGCTCACGAGCACCAGGGCGGTCACCTTTGAGGGGCATGTCCAGATCTGGCAGTCCTCTGCCTCCACAATCTCGTAGCCCTTACCGCCACCACAATTCTGTCATTCCGAGGCCTAAGATGGATTTCCCTCAATTCTAGGGGGAACGCCATCGCAGTTGGAAACGAAATTGCGAGTCGTACTTCCGCGTCTTCCATTTAGATCCGGTGCTTTGGGTGGACACAGCTGCGATGCATTTCACTGGGGCCGCAATGGTGTGGCTCGAAAACAGTGATTTCAATCTACGACACATGGAGTGGGAACACTTTTGCACCACAGTCTGTGAGCAATTTGAGCGGAATGAGTTCACGGTGCTGTTGCGTCAGTTGTTTCATCTGAGGCAAACTGACTCTGTGACTGATTACACCACTAAGTTCACGGAAATAATGCATTCTTTGTTAGCCCACAACACTACTTGGGATCCTGCTCTATTTCCTTCGCGTTTTGTCGATGGGTTGCGTGATGATATCCGCGTTGTTGCTTTGGTTCATAATCCGAAAGACCTCGATACTGCTGTTTCGTTGGCTTATTTACAGGAAGAGGCGCTGGAGATTTCCAAGCGACGGGAGCCCAGGCGCTCGGAGAGCATCACAGGCAATGGCATGAGCAGCCGAGCCCATCTCAAAGGGGCCGTGCCGTTGCCGGCACCTCCTGGACGGCCACCACCTGCGGTCGGTGCGCCGACAGATGAACGCCATGGAGCAGCTGCCGATGGCCCGAAGGGAAACAGCTCTGTGGAAGATCGACTGACAACGCTGCGAGCCTACCGTCGAGCCAGAGGTCTCTGCTATATGTGTGGAGAGAAATGGAGTCGAGAGCACAAGTGTGCAGCAGCAGTGCAACTTCATGTGGTGCAAGAGATGTTTGATGTGTTGGGTCTGTCTAGTGGCTTAATGGACGAGGAACATTCAGATACTGCAAGTGAATGTCACACCATCTCTAGGGCAGCAGTGCAAGGCTCAGTTGCACCACAGACTCTGCGGTTGCAAGGGAAGATTCAGGATCAACAGGTGTTGATGCTTGTTGACTCAGGTAGTTCGCACAGTTTTGTCAGTTCAGATCTGGCCGGCCGATTGCAAGGAGTGCATAAAATCTCAAATGTTCTGAAGGTGAAGATAGCGGATGGGGGACAGCTTCTCAGTGACCAAGCCATAACAAAATGTGGTTGGTTAGTGCAAGGGCACAAGTTTGCTTCAGACCTCAAGGTTTTGCCTTTGGGATGTTATGACATGATCATTGGAATGGACTGGCTGGAGCAACATAGCCCTATGGACGTGCACTGGGGTGACAAGAAGATGGCCTTCATGCACCACGGGAAGAAGGTCACGTTGCGAGGCATACAACCACACACCAAGGAGTGCTATCCGGTGACTATGGATCAACTGCACTTCATGATGAGCTGTAACGATGTACACCAATTGGTTCATCTCCAGGCGGTGGATAACAAGCAGAAGCAGCAGCCTGAGATGGAGGTCCCACCACCAATAGCCAAACTCATCGATGAATTCCAGTCTTTGTTCGAGGCTCCGAAGGGCCTACCACCTACAAGGCCTTTTGATCACAAAATACCGCTCATACCGGGCGCTCAACCAGTGAACATCAAACCCTATCGGTACAGCCCATTTCAGAAAGACGAGATAGAGAAGCAAGTACAGGAGATGCTAGATCAAGGCATCATTCAGCCCAGCTATAGTCCGTTTGCTTCACCAGTTCTGCTTGTTCAAAAGAAAGATCTGTCGTGGCGATTCTGCGTGGATTATCGGCAGCTCAATGCTATCACCGTCAAGGGTCGATTTCCCATGCCAGTTATTGAGGAGCTTCTTGATGAGCTTGCAGGATCCAAATGGTTCACCTGCCTGGACTTGAAGGCTGGGTACCACCAGATTCGGATGGCACCAGAGGATGTCTACAAAACTGCATTCAAAACTCATCTGGGGCACTATGAGTTCAAGGTGATGGCATATGGACTGTGTTGTGCTCCGGGGACTCTTCAAGGGGGCATGCATTTTGTGTTGGGACCCTTGTTGCGGCATGGAGTCCTTGTGTTCATTGACGATATTCTGATCCATAATGAGACTTTGGAAGAGCACATCAAACTCCTTCGACAAGTTTTTGAACTATTGGAAAAGCATCAACTCAAGGTGAAGCTGTCCAAATGCAAATTTGCCCAGCAACAACTCACCTACCTGGGACACATCATCAGTGAGAAGGGTGTCGCTACCGATGAGAAGAATATTGTAGCGGTCAGAGATTGGCCAACACCCATTGGAGTTAAGCAAGTCCGGGGGTTTCTTGGTCTGGCAGGTTACTATAGGCGTTTTGTACGCGATTTTGGGATGATCAGTCGCCCGCTGACTAATCTTCTAAAGAAACACTCTGTTTTCGTGTGGTCGGCCAAGGTCGACGAGGCGTTCAACCATCTCAAACAATCATTGATCTCAGCACCAGTGTTGGCTCTTCCTCGTTTTGACAGGCCATTCAAAATTGAAACTGATGCATCCGAGTTTGGCGTGGGGGCTGTGTTAATCCAAGATGGGCACCCGCTAGCCTTTCTCAGCAAGGCATTGGGACCAAGGAACCGTGGTTTGTCCACCTACGAGAAAGAATACATGGAAATCTTGATGGCTGTTGATCGCTGGCGTTCCTATTTGCAAGGGAGCGAGTTCATCATCCGCACGGATCAAAGTGCTCTGTCCCATTTGAACAATCAACGGTTGGTGACTCCATGGCAGAGACATGCTTACACCAAACTCATGGGGATGCAATACAAAGTGATGTACAGGAAGGGTGCTGAGAACAAGGCGGCCGACGCCTTATCGCGACGAGATGCAGAAGTTTCGGCTATGTCAGTGGCCCTGCCAGTTTGTCGTGATGAAGTAATGCAGGGCTATCGGTCTGATGCGAACGCAAAAGAGATCTTGCTTCGCTGCAACAAGATGGGAGACACAGCCTCAGATTACTCTGATCGTGATGGAATGATTCTTTACAAGGGCAGGGTGTGGATAGGAGCGAACCCAGCCATGCAACAGAAACTTCTGCATGCCATTCATGCTAGTGCCACAGGGGGCCACTCCGGCATTCATGCCACCTATGACAGACTACGACGTTTGTTCGCCTGGGCTGGAATGAAGCAAGACGTGGAGAACTTTGTGTCAGACTGCAGTGCGAAAAGTGAACGGATCCGCCCTCCTGGACTGCTTGAACCACTACCCATTCCTCCCCATGCTTGGCATACAGTAACTTGGGATTTCGTGGAAGGACTGCCAGTGTCCCGGGGTTATTCGTGCATTATGGTAGTGGTGGACAAGCTGACCAGGTATGCTCACTTCATTCCGCTTGCTCATCCTTTCTCAGCCCTGCAAGTCGCAACCGCATTCATGACTCAAGTCTACAAGCTTCATGGGCTGCCTCATGCTTTGGTCTCGGACCGTGATAAGGTTTTCACCAGTCTGTTGTGGAAGGAAATGTTTAAACAAGCTAGGACCGAGCTCTGGATGTCTTCTGCATATCATCCCCAGACTAATGGGACCACCGAAAGAGTGAATCGGTGCATGGAGACCTACCTTCATTGTTTTGTTCATTCCTGCCCGCACAGATGATTCCATTGGTTGCACCTCGCCGAGTTCTGGTACAATACGTCCTCTCACTCTGCGTTGCAGGCTTCGCCGTTTGAGGTTCTATATGGGCATCCTCCTCGCCATTTTGGGATCGTGGATGTGTCCGCCACAGCTCCAGTGGATTTGATCACCTGGCATGAGGAAAGGGTAGTGGTTTCAGCCCTATTAAAG